>NC_064855.1:80935516-80945516 GCF_024139225.1 Suncus etruscus
CTTGGTGGGGCTGTGAGGTACAAATATGGTACTGGGGTCAAATTAAGGTCAGCCACTTACATGACACACACTCAGTCCACTGTGCCTCTTGCTAACCATTAGATTTTTCCATTCTACTAAATGGTTTCTATTGTTAAACAAGTTTTGAAATAATATCTTCAGATTTTATATTTATGTGAATGAGAAATTTCAAACAAAAAAAACTAATTGGAAAAAATCTAGCTTTTAACTTGAAAGAAAAGTTAGTATTTACAAAGTGATATATAAATGTAAGTTCTAAAATAACAAGACTTAAAATGTCAGAATCAGTTCTTATTAGCACTTGTTAATAGATGTTTTGGTGGTCAATGAGGTTACATTAATTTAAGTTAGAAAACAAATGTTGATAAGCATACTGTGTGAGATATATATTTATGTTCAAATTCCTTGTGAAAGAGGATCTAATAAATCTTAGTAAATATGACATTTTAACTGACATGTATATTATGCAATACAATTACATAATATAAATACCGTATTTGCCAGTGTATAAAATGACCATTCAACCCTATTTTCTTTTCAATGGGATAGGAAGTATAATTAAGTGCAATGTACCATTTGATAAGGACCTGTTGTACAGCAGTGCCTTGACATCAAACTTTACAAGCTTTGGTGACCAGATAGTAATCTCACCTGGTAGAATTTGGCATGGAAAAGGGATTCATAAGAAGTATTTTAAAAGCTATAATCATCCAATTTTATTATATCTTTTATGTGAGATTTCATTAATTTTTTAATTTAAATTATTTAAATAAAATGTTAAATTTTAAAAAGCTTTACTACCATTGAGCCATTTCCTTTAATTCTCTTCAGTGTTATGAAATATATATTTCTAATTCCTTTACTTATCAAAATAAGTAGATTTATTCCTGATTAATATTTTAAATACATTTTTATAGATTTAACTTTATTTCTCCCAGAAAGTGATAAGATTCACATCTTAAAACATTGTCCTTTCTAAAATAGTAAAATAAGATAAAAATAATCTATTTTCAATTACAAATACATTTATTTCAATCATTATACAATCATTAAATGCTTATAACATTCACTTATAGATGCGTTAATTGATAAGTAGTATAGACAAGAAATTTTCAATTTGAGTAATGATTTACTTTTTAATATTTATTGATCTTAATGTGTTGTATCATTAATTTGTTTTTGATTCATTTAAAAAAGGTGGTTTTTCATAGTTAACATAAATTTAAATACAAGATATTTCTTTTTTTAATGTAAATACAAGGGTATTTATTCCAGCATGCTGGGGTCCAACATCTTCTAAAAAATGAGAACCAAAACAAAATATTTCTTATTGGATGTATTCTTCAGTTTTAAGTACTTATTTTCCAAGGTTTTCTGGTGGATTCTGAAAAAATATTATATTAGGCTCTTCTGGGATAAAGAATGTTACCATATGATGCAGCATTTCGTAGACTGCAGAATAAACACTGGAGTCCTTTTGGAAATGACACAAAATCTCTGAGCAATTGCTAAGAAATTTTACTTGAAAAGCTGATGTGTACTCAAATTTAGAAAAAGGATGACAATGCAAATATGTTCACTCATTAGTTTTTACTAAGATATTGATACAAACAAAAAAGTCAGTATTCTTGCAATTGTAATAGTTTCTAAAATGGTGAAAGAGAACAATGTAATAGGATAGAAAAATGAATTCAGGAAAATTGTTTCACTAAGTCATAGTTCAAACATTCAATTTTATAATTAAATGAAAGATTTCAGGAATAGAATGAAAATTGGAAAATTTGAATTATCTATGACATTACATTAAAACAATACAACATAAAGGATTTCATGGGCTTGACAAACAGACTCTTCACTCTCTCAAATGTATATGGATTATTAACACTTTTCTATTTGTTCAATTTTGTATCTATTCCCCATGACAATTCTGAAACTATAATTCTATGAGCACAATAAATTCTGTTGAAAAGAGAAATTGGATATAGTCACCAGTGTAGGAATGTGGTAACCCTTATATAATCATATCAAGGATAATTTGGGTTTATCTGATCCAGTTCATCATAAAGAGCAATAAAATATCATATTTAATGGCTTCAAAAAGAGAGTTTACTGAAATAAGCAACAGTATCTATCAATTAGTATAGAGACTGATGGTTTTATTATCTTATGATAAAGTAGAATTAGTGAATATTTAGCACACAAATAATATATGGGGATAGAAATATTTACAGGGCTAAAGAGATAGTACAGTAGTAAAGCATTTTCCTTGCATGTGGCCGACCCGGGAGGAACACGTTTAGATTCCCAGCACTCATATGCACCACCATCCTTCCAGGGACAATTTCTGAGTGACTCTGAGTACTTCTAGGTGTGGCTCCACAACCAATGAACCAATTAATCAATCAATAAATAAAGTTTTATTTTAAAAAGAAATATTTACAGACACCCCTGCTGCTAAATGCTTGATGATGATTTGTCTTATTAAAAAAAAATAAAACAAAAAGACATCAAAAACAACACATCTGAAAATTTGGAGAAAAATTCCGTTACATATAACAAGTAAAATTTTATTCTTATTCCTTGAAAAAGAAATGGAAGGCAGTTTAAATGTTGATGCATTTATAGTTGAAATTTTATGCAAACTAAAAATTGGGAAAATATTCAAATAAATTGCAAATAAACAGTGAACATATACTGAGGAATCTGCTAAGTTGTGCATGATCTTTTTTCATGTCAATTTCTCTGAGAGAGCAATATTTCTTCCTGAAGTAATCACTTTGTCACAGATTTTTATTAGCCAGTCTTGAATGGTGGGAAGTTGTTACAATTTTAGTAACATGTTTATTCACATGTTTATTCACATGGGACAGAATTTTATGGGAGTGACTTCAATCACTCTTATAATTAATAAATGCAATAAATAAGTGATAATAAACTCTTTATTTGATTCAGAAAATAAACTATTTATATTTGTACATTGTATGTACCTTTATTATTGGAAAACAATATTAGATAACATAAAATATTTAAAAGTTGCTCTGTTCAAATAACAGTTCACCTAAAATCAAAGATTATAGTATGTATTTAGTCAGTGGGAAATAATATGGCAAATCCTATAAATGATTGGATAAGTCGTTTTGTCTTCTGAAAGAAACTGAAGTAACAAGGATTACAATAAGATAAAATAACTATTATGTTAGTCAAAACTTTATAAACATAAAAGGACAAAGTAGAGTGACATAGCAACACAATAGTAAAATAATAATGTAGTGTAATTAGAAAAATAGAGAATAACAAAATAGGAAACCATAATTTTGTAATTATTTTATTTATGAAATATTTTAACTATTGTACCATTGTTTATATATATTGTTTTCTATATTTAACTACATGCAAGAAGATGGCATACTAATAGATAGATTTAGTCTAGCTCAATATCTCTTCATACACAACAATATAATAACAATGTTAGTATAATTAATATTATAACTCCCTTAGGAACTACATTTTATTATTTGTTTTGAAGCCACACATAGCAGTTACTTGAGGTTATTTTTAAATTGATGCTCAACAATAACTTCTGGCTGGGATTATGGACAAGATGAGGTTCCAGGGATTCATGTCATTTATGTGGAAGGCAAATGTCCTTTTCATGGTATCATCCCTATGGTCTAAAGAATTGCCGTTTTATGCTATATTTTTTACCCTTTCTAGAAATTTTAATAATTTACATATTTGTATAACATTAGCATTTATGTCCATAGATATAACTTTTTGTGACAATTATGTAGTGTTTCTTACATATATTTAAAGTTCCTATCCAATGAAATAGAGAAAAAATCAGAGTAATAGATTGAAAATAAGAATACTAAAGGCTAAAAATAAGTTATAAATTGAGAAAGCAAATGTGACCATTGTAAGTTGTATAACAGGCTTGCAAAGGATAAGAGGTTACACAGATATAAGTCTATAGTTTTAGGAGTGCTTATCAGAAAAGCCACACATATTCTTGAGACGGAACAAGTAGTATTCAGTTTACAAGCACAAGAAAAACAAAATGCACACAGTTCAGTATTATCTGTATAGATGATGATGAAACATCATTAGACATGTGTTTTTTAGTATGGTAAAGAAAAAATAGGTAAAGAAAAAATAGGATACTTCTGCATAGTCTCCACTGACAAATTACCTCCAACAAGGAGTCTGGGGTCCTAATTACTACAGATATGTTTGTAAGTTTCTGCCTTGGTCCAATAAATGTAAGAGAATGCAATAATGTTTATCTTAGAATGGGTGGTAATTACACCATCCAAACAGTAAGTTCCTGCAAGTATTTTGCTTCCTTAATCTTAGAGAATATATATGTTTTAATGAAAAGAAAAGGCACACCATTTTGAATATTGAATTGATCTCTCTGTTTTTTTGTTCTTATGCTATATTTTAATTAGAACTTTTGGAAAAAAAAATTCTCACCTATCTTCTCTTTTCCTTCTCGTTCTATTGACAGTCTTTATACAAGTAGCACTTTTTTTTTTCAAATTTGAGATTTAAAACATAGTTATTACTAATTCATGATATATCTAAGAAAAAAATGACACAAGGCATAGAGCCAGTTACATGAAATTTTTTTTGGTGTTTTTTTGGGTCACACCCAACAGTGCTCAGGGTTTACTCCTGGCTCCATGCTCAGAAATTGCTCCTGGCAGGCACTGGGGACCATATGGGACTCCGGGATTGGAACCAATGACCTTCTGCATGAAAGGCAAACGCCTTAACTCCATGCTATATCTCCAGCCCCCATTTACATGAATATTAACACAAAATATTATAATTATCTCAAGACCATGGCAATTATGTGGTGCATATCTTTATTGCTGCAGTGCTCACTGGATATTTTATGTGATACTTCTTTTTGAACTGTTGTGATGTTTCACCTTTTTTTTTTTATCTTCCCCTTCGTCTCTCAAATCGAGGATGAGAGCCTCGGACTCTGCCCATTGTCAGCATAGTTGATTTTTACCCCATTTTATTACTTTTATCTTCCTTAAACTAAACAACATAACTTGAACTATCTAGTCCCACTTCCCAATTAGAGGGAGAAGTAATGGAAGTACCAAGAGCGAACAGTTATAAGATCACCAAGTAGTAAACTAGACATACTCTAGCAGACCCTGGGATGAGGGTGGAGGATATGGGAGGCAGGATGGGAACGGAGATGGAGGGAGGACAATTCGGTGATGGGAATTTCCCTGATTCAATGTTAATATGTACCTGGAATATTGCTGTGAACGATATGTAAGCCACTATAATTAAAATAAAAATTATATTAAAAAAGACTATTTGTGGTAATTTAAAACTGTGAAATGTCTTAAATCTACGTTTTCCTTAGAAATTAAAAGTTGCACTATTTATGCAACCATTGCAGTACTATCAATCAGAGGGAAAATTTAGGTTTAGGGTCAATAAACAAAGGTCCTTCCTTTTAGAACTTTAGCTATTTTGTACAGTTTCTTTTAGGCCAAGTTTTATGCTGTTAGCAAAATAGACTTAAAAGTTTCTTGAGCATTTTTAGATATTTTAGAACAAATGTTGTTACTTGAAATAAATCATAATATTAATGTTGATTACAATTTAATTTTAAGATATGATTTCTATTCATTGGCCTTCTTTTATTCCAACCGCCAATTAAATCATTATTGGTTCTTAACAAATCAAATAAATTTAAAAAATGGGAAGATAATTTTGTAAAGAAAACTTATAGGAATTAATGAAACATCAAAAATGTTAATTAGTAAGACTCCTTAGTGAAATACAAATCAAAATGAGATTTCATTGTAAACAAGTGAGAATAAATTTTGTCATAATGATCAGAAGCAAACTGTATTCAAAAGGATATGGAGAAAAAAGTACTAGGGATTTACTTAGTTTTTAGATAAAGGATGGATATTCCTAAGAAAAAAAATTTAAAAGCAAAGCTGACATTTTACATAGAAGTTGATTCTCAGGTATCTATCTAAAAAGTGAGACAGATTTGAATATTATTTGCATGTCTCTGGATTAATTTCACCACTATTATCACATTAAACAGAAACAACCCAATTACACAGGGCATATGCATTGACAAATATATGTCACATCCTCATTATGAAATGATATTTAACTCTAAGTATATATGAAAGTTTACTTTTTTCACAAAAATGGAATGCTGATTAATAAAAAGAGAAAGAAACATGGATGTTCTCACTGATATAAGAGATTTAAAAAAATAAGGTTGGGACAGAGAAAGTCCAGTGGGAGATATATAGATGATATTAGTATAAATATTGATATAGATATAGATATGATTTCGATATAGATACAAATGATATGGATATATACAGTATAGTTATAGAGATAAAACCATTTTATTTTTCCTAAATGTGTCTTAGATATCATTTCAGTAATGAGTCTCTATAATATAATCAGATTATATATACTTTATATACTGATGAACACTGAAACTTGTTTTAGAGCTGATATTAGGCTAAACTTTTTTTGTTTTAAATCTATTATTAAATTGTGTTATTTATAATAAAGATATAATATTTACAATGGTTTTGACATTTATGATATACTAATACTTATTTAGCTCACTTACCATGACCTCCAATGCATGCAAGACCCCCCTTACTCATTCACCTATATCATCTTCATTTCTGATCAAAAGAGGAGAGTGATACCTCTATATATCTCTATATAGAGAGATTTATCTAAATATCTAGACATAAATATCTCTATATATAACTACTCAAATATTTTATTTAGTTTAAAAAGTTTGATTATTATTTCTCAAGTGTTCAACTACCATTAAGATACTATTTTGGGGGCCGGAGAGATAGCATAGGCCATGCAGAAGGATGGTGATTCGAATCCTGGCATCCCATATGGTCCCCTGAGCCTGCCAGGAGCGATTTCTGAGCACAAGGCCAGGAGTAACCCCTGAGCTCTGCCGGGTGTAACCCAAAAAACAAACAAACAAAAAAGATAACTATTTTTATATCCATCCACCTATCTTGTTAACGTCTTGCAATTACCTGGTAAGTTAAAGTAAGTTTTTATTTATAAGCTTTGTTTATTCTTTTTATTCCAATAATGATTTCTAGTTTGAAGTCTATTTTTCTAAAATTTATGAATTCCCTTTCTTTATCCCCAATACTTACTGTGCCTATGCAAAAAAAAAAAAAAAAGAAGAAGCACAAAACATTGCCACACCAGCATTTCTTCATTTCTTTTTCTTCTTTTTTTTTCTCTTGCTTTTCTTTCTTTTTCACTCTTGTAGTTATTATTTAGTAATTTTTTTTGTTGCTGGGTGCTTTATTTTGGTAGATATTGTCTTATTTTAATTTTTTATTGTTTGTTTTTTGTTATGTTTTTCTTCTTCTTTTTTTTGTCTTTTTTCTATCTTCTTTCAACAGAACCACACACAACTTCAATCATCTTGTTCTGCCTCCTGAATTGAGAGAAAAAAATAAAAATGAATGGTTCTAGGACAAAACAGCCATAGGAACATTGAGTGATCAGACTTAAACACCAAACCCAAAGTCAACAACAGAATTGATAACCTATGTACAACAAGCTATACACAAAAGGGAACAGTTGCTCTAGCACTCCAAGGGGGTAGGAGGGAGATATGGGACACATCCTGGGAAAAGGGGTGGAGGAAGGACAACCCTGGTGGTGGGAATGGCCCTGATTTATTGTCTCTATGTTCCTTAAATATTACTGTGAAAGATTTGTTATTCACTTTGGTCACAATAAAATTTATTAAAAAATAAATAAAATAAAATTTATGAGTCCTACCATAGTTAATTATTTTCTAATTTATTTTTTAAATTTTTACATCTTTATATTATATTTGGGTTTCCTATATATATAGTGTTTCTCCTTGTACCTATATTACATATTAATTTTATTTTAATCTTTATAATTTTATTTTTAAATTCTTGTTCTGAAATTAAATATTCATTAATTTTTTTTTGTGGTTTTTGGGTCACACCCGGCAGTGCTCAGGGGTTATTCCTGGCTTCACGCTCAGTAATTGCTCCTGGCAGGCACGGGGGACCATATGGGACGCCGGGATTCGAACTGATGACCTCCTGCATGAAAGGCAAACACCTTACCTCCATGCTATCTCTCCGGCCCAAATATTCATTAATTATTATTAAACTCTTACTTTATTTTCTATTATTATCTATTTAGATTTATATGTAGAAATGAAATAAAGTCATGTGTCCAATAATTATTTACATTTTGGAAATATAATGTTATTCTGATATTAATTTATACTATAATGTTTACAATTTAAAATAGTTTTGATTATAAAATTTATTCTATAGTTCTCTTTTAAAGACATTTACTTTTTAGTGGGACCTAAACTAGGATGTTTTCAGGGATTACTTCTGGCTCTTCACTAAGGATTCACTCCTGGAAGGTATGAGTGACCATAGGGAATGCTGAGAATCAAATCTGGGTCAGATTTTTGCAAAGCAAGTGCCTTACCCTCTGTAATATTGCCTTGATTTAATTCTATGGTTCTTAAAAATCTTCTCAATTAATTGTATAAAGGAAAGTATATCATTTAATCTTATAGAAATTTAATGTGCTTAATAAAGGGAGAGCTTCATAATTATCTCCACTTTTAGATATTATGAGTTTTTAAATGAGCATGTTCCAATAGATGAAGATTTAGAATGGTGAATAATTTGGAATCATTTTCTCTGCCAAGGGAGATTTATATCATGATAAATTTGAGTGCAGATGGTATTGAACAGTTCAATTAATATTCAGTAAATGGAAGAAAAGGGATAATAAATTGTCTAGCATGTTATGTATTAGCAACATAATACTCATTTTGTGTAAATTTGCTTAATTGTGTTAATGAATGTAAGACATGCTCATCAACAAGTTGATCAGACCTGATATAGAAGATGTTAAACATTATTTAAATATTCAAATTTCCTTTGAAAACAAAATTTTATTCATAATAATTAACTTATAATAGCATGTTATAGATAGAATATTTGTTAAGGTGAAAGATATTATTTGCTTCTTATTGATCCTCCAAATCAAAATTTCTCATAATAAGTAAACATAAAACACATTTTTATCTTGTGATGCTCTGTGCCTAAAGATAATTGCTAGAAGCATGCAGGGTAACATCTGCAGTGCCAATATTGAATATACATAAGCTGTTTGCAAGTCATGTGCCTGGTCCACTGTACTATATCTTTATTTAATTTAGTTAGTTAGTTAGTTAGTTAGTTAGTTAGTTAGTTAGTTAGTTATTGGCCACACTAGTTGGCACTCAGGGTTTACTCTAGCTCTGTGCTCAAAAATTGCTCCTGGCTCAGATGACCATATGCAATGCTAGGAACAGAACCCTTGTCCATCCTGGATAAGCAGCATGCAATGTGTAATATATCTTTAAGGCCTATAATATATAAAAAATTATAACACTGGGTTCTCATAATTGAATAGTTTTAAGTTATTAAATATATAATATTACATATTTTACTTGTAAATATAGTTCTGGAGTTAGCATTCAATGACAAATACATTGTATATAAAAGACTTTTACAACATTTGTCCCTTTAAACATAATATGTCCCTTTAATACCTTTTGGTATACCTTTGACTGCCCCTTGTCCCAAATAAGAAACCATCCAGGCTAGTTGCCAAGTATCAACAGTAATGTGATCTGGGTTCTCTGAGTGCTGTTATAAGTCACCTTCCTCCAAAACTAACATATTTTAGCCAATCTAATTATACAATTGACTATGTGTTGCTATGTTATTTAATATTTAGCAAAATATTCTAGACAGAAGAGAAAATCTAGCAACAATAGCAAAATATCTGGACTGATTTCTGAAGGAAATGAAACATTGCTATTTATAGATAATACTTTTTATTGCATAGGAGTCACACCTAACAGTGCTCAGAT
>NC_064855.1:80948016-80983016 GCF_024139225.1 Suncus etruscus
ATCATTTAAATCCCAGACTATCTAAAGAATCACTCATAACACAGACCCAGGAATAGCCATTAAACACTGGTGTGGGGGGGGCTGGGGGGGGCTCGATGGGTATATGACTGTGGTGCGCTGTGTTTTTATTTATTTTTATGTGTGACAAAAATTCTATTTTCTAACAAAGAAAGTATTAAATGCAGTTTCAAATATGTTCAAAAGAATAAAATAGTTTTCTTCTAATACTGAAAGTCTCTCAAACTTTAATCCATAGATTAAATAGGTATCATGTATTAAAATAGTAAAAGTAATAAAACCTTATATAATATATGTGCCATATATGACATATGTTGTATAACATATACAATGTTTTGTGTGATAACATATGTGTGGTAACATCTATCTAAAGAGGTATAAAAATAGCACTCCTAAAAAGCTTTCAATGCTTTAGAAAAATATTATCTCAAATTGATTTCAAATTTGCTTGGGGGACCATATGGGATGCCAGGGGATTGAACCACGGTCAGTCCTAGGGTAGCGCTGGCAAGGCAGACACCTTAACTCTAGCGCCACCACGCCAGCTATATAAATTTTTAAAAGCAAAGAAACACCAATGCCATTTTAGGGAAATGTTATCATTTAGGAAATGATAAAATTTATGAGATCCGTAGAATTTACTCATATTTATTTATCTATTTATTCTGGTGTTCGGGCCACACCAGGTTATGCTCAGGAGTTACTCCTGATCACTCCTTGCTTGGGGGAACATTATGGGACTCCAGGGATCAAACAGAGGTCCATTCTGGGTCAGCCGCATGCAATGCAAACACATTCACTGTGCTATTGCTCCTGCCCCAAGAATTTACTTATCTTATATAAAAATTAATTAAGCAAAATTGCTAGTTTTCTAGCTAAATTTTTCCAAAACTTTTTCCAATTTGTGACATGGAGTCCCTCTATTGAAGTACAGGTGTCTTTTGTTTGAAAAAGAAGTTATTAGTCCATTTTAAGTGTCCATTTGTATATACCATTCTAGTACTAGGAGATAGTTAAAATAGCAAATGTGATTGAGTTCAAACAGACATGATTGAATAATTTTTTAATTTTTTTTATTTAAACAAATTTATTACATACATGATTGTGTTTGGGTTTCAGTCATGTAAAGAACACCACCCATCACCAGTGCAACATTCCCATTACCAATGTCCCAAATCTCCCTCCTCCCACCCAACGCCCGCCTGCACTCTAGACAGGCTTTCTATTTCCCTCATACATTCTCATTATTAGGATAGTTTGAAACTTAGTTATTTCTCTAACTAAACTCATCCCTGTTTGTGGTGAGCTTCATGAGGTGAGCTGTAACTTCCAGCTCTTTTCTATGTTCTGTCTGAAAGTTATTATTGCAACAATGTCTTTCGTTTTCTTAAAACCCATAGATGAGTGAGACAATTCTGCATCTTTCTCTCTCTCTTTGATTATTTCACTCAGCATAATAGATTACATGTATATCCATGTACAGGAAAATTTCAAGACTTCATCTCTCCTGACAGCTGCATAATACAGCTGCATAATATTCCATTGTGTACATGTACCACAGTTTCTTTAGCCATTCATCTGATGAAGGGTATCTTGGCTGTTGCCAGAGTCTTGCTATGTTAAATAGTGCTGCAATGAATATAGTGTAAGGAAGGGATTTTTGTATTGTATGTTTGTGTTCCTAGGGTATATTCCTAGGAGTGGTATAGGTAGGTCATATGGGAGCTCGATTTACAGTTTTTGGAGGAATCTTCATATTGCTTTCCATAAAGGTTGTACTAGATGGCATTCCCACCAACAATATATAGGAGTTCCTTTCTCTCCACATCCCCACCAACACTACTTGTTCTCATTCTTTGTGATATGTGCCAATCTCTGGGGTGTGAGGTGATATCTCACAGTTGTTTTGACTTGCATCTACCTGATGATTACTGATGTGGAGCATTTTTTCATGTGTCTTTTGGCCATTTGTATTTCTTCTTTGTCAAAGTGTCTGTCCATTTCTTCTCCCCATTTTTTGATGGAATTAGATGATTTTTCTTGTAAATTTCTGTCAGTGCCTTGTATATTTTGGAGATTAGCCCCTTATCTGATGGGTATTGGGTGAATAGTTTCTCACACTCAGTGGGGGACTCTTGTATCCTGGGCTCTATTTCTTTTGAGGTGTAGAAGCTTCTCAGTTTAATATATTCCCATCTGTTAATCTCTTCTTTCATTTGCTTGGACAGTACAGTTTCCTCTTTGAAGATGCCTTTAGTCTCAATGTCCTGGAGTGTTTTACCTATGGGTTGTTCTATATATCTTATGGTTTTCAGTGTGAATATCAAGGTCTTTCATCCATTTATATTTAACCTTTGTACAAGATGTTAGCTGGGCATCTAAGTTCAATTTTTTGAAAGTGGCAAGCCAGTTCTGCCAACAACTTTTTGAAAGAGGCATTGTTTGCTCCATTTAGGATTTCTTGCTCCTTTATCAAAAATTAGGTGATTGTATGTCTGGAAAACATTATCTGAGTATTCAAGCCTATTCAGCCTATTCCACTGATCTGAGGGCCTGTCTTTATTCCAATACCATGCTGTTTTGACAACTATTGTTTTGTAGTAAAGTTTAAAGCTGGGGAAAGTAATTCCTCCCATATTCTTTTTCCCAATGATTGATTTAGCTATTCTAGGGTGTTTATTGTTCCAAATAAATTTCAAAAGTGCCTGAGCCACTTCTTTGAAGAATGTCATGGGTATCTTTATAGGGATCACATTAAATCTGTACAATGTTTTGGAGAGTATTGCCATTTTGATAATGTTAATCCTGCCAATCCATTAGCAGGGTATGTGCTTCCATTTCCTCATGTCCTCTCTTATTTCTTGGAGCAGATTTTTTAATTTTCTTTGTATAGATCCTTCATATTTTAGTCAAGCTGATTCCAAGATATTTGAGTTTTTGTGGCACTATTGTGAATGAGGTTGTTTTCCTAATGTCCATTTCTTCCTCATTACTATTGGTGTATAGAAAGGCCATTGATTTTTGTGTGTTACTTTTGTAGCCTGCCACCTTGCTATATGAGTCTATTGTTTCTAGAAGCTTTTTCGTAGAGACTTAAGGGTTTTCTAGGTAGAGGATCATGTCATCTGAAAACAGCAAGAGCTTGACTTCTTCCTTTCCTATCTGGATTCCCTTGATATCTTTTTCTTGCCTAATCGCTATAGAGAGCACTTCCAGTGATATGTTGAATAGGAGTGGTGAGAGAAGACAGCCTTGTCTTGTACCAGAATTTAGAGGAAAGGTTTTCAGTTTTTTTCCATTGAGGACAATATTTGCCTCTGGCTTGTGATAGATGGCTGTAACTATATTGAGAAAGGTTCCTTCCATTCCCATCTTTTGATCAAGAATGGGTGTTGGACCTTATCAAATGCTTTCTCTGCATCTATTGATATGATCATGTCATTTCTATTTTTCTTGTTGTTAATGTTGTGTATGATTTTGATAGATTTACAGATGTTAAATCATCCTTGCATTCCTGGGATGAAACCTACTTGGTCATAGTATATGATCTTCTTGATGATGCATTGGATCCTATTTGCTAGGGTTTTGTTGAAGTTCTTTGCATCTGCATTCATCAGGGATATTGGTTTGTAATTTTCTTTTTTGGTAGCATCTCTTTCTGGTTTATGTATGGAGGTGATGTTGGCTTCATAAAAGCTATTTGGAAGAGTTCCTGTTTTTTTTTGATTTCATAAAAGAGACTTGCCAGGATTGGTAGACGTTCCTCTTGGAAGGTTTGAAATAATTCATTAGTAAATCCATCTGGGCCTGGACTTTTGTTTTTGGGCAGACATTTGATTACTGTCTTAATTTTCTCAATAGGGATGGGTGTATTTAGATATGCTACATCCTCTTCATTCAAAAGTGGAAGATTATAAGAGTCCAAATATTTATCCATTTCTTCCAGGTTTTCATTTTTAGTGGCATAGAGTTTCTCAAAGTAGTTTCTGATTACCCTTTGGAACTCTACCATATCAGTAGTGATCTCTCCTTTTTCATTCCTTATATGAGTTATCAAGATTCTCTCTCTCTTTCTTTGTTAATTTTGCCAGTGGTCTATCAATCTTGTTAATTTTTTCAAAGTACCAGGTTCTGCTTTCGTTGATCTTTTGGATTGTTTTTCGGGTTTCCACTTCATTGATTTCTGCTCTCAGCTTTATTATTTCCTTCTGTTTCCCTATTTTTCTATTTTTGAGTCCTTTTATTGAATACTTTCTAATTCTATGAGCTGCATCACTAAGCTATTCAGGTATGCCCCTTCTTCTTTCCTGATATGTGCTTGCAAAGCTATAAATTTTCCTCTCAGTACTGCTTTTGCTGTATCCCATAGGTTCTGATTGTTGTGTCTCCATTGTCATTTGATTCTAGGAAGGTTTTGATTTCATCTTGGATCCACTGGTTATTCAGTTTTAGGCTGTTTAACTTCCAGGTATTAACGTTTTCTTCTGTGTCCCTTTCTAGTTCACATATAATTTCAGGGCTTTGTGGTCAGTAAAGGGAGCCTGCAAAAATTCTATCCTCTTGATATTATGGAGTTATGTTTTATGTGCTAGCATGTAGTCTATCCTGGAGAATGTCTCATGTACATTAGAGAAGAATGTGTATCCGGGTTTCTGGGGGTGGAGTGTCCTATATATGTATATATATATTCTCTTTTCAGGTCTAATATATTCTTGTTGGGTTTCAGTCTGGTTGACCTGTTAGGCTTGACAATGACATGTTGAGGTCTCCCACAATTATTGTGTTGTTATTGATATTATTTTTCAGATTTTTCAGCAATTTTATTAAATATATTGCTTGCCCCTCATTCGGTGCATATATATTTAGAAGAGTGATTTCTTCCTGCTGTACATATCCCTTGATTAATACAAAATGTCCATCTTTGTTCCTTACAACTTTTCTAAGTATAAAGTTTGCATCATCTGACATTAGTATGGCCACTCCAGCTTTTTTATGGGTGTTGTTTGCTAGGATGATTTTCCTCCAGTCTTTTATTTTGAGTCTATGTTTGGTCTGACTATTCAAGTGCGTTTCTTGTAGGCAGCAGAAGGTTGGATTGAGTTTTTTGATCCATTTAGCCACTCTGTGTCTCTTAACTGGTGCATTTATTTAGTCCATTGACATTGAGAGAAAGAATTGTCCTGGGAGTTATTGCCATCTTTATATCGAAGTTTGGTGTGTCTGTTGGTCAGTCTTGTCTTTTTTTTTTTTTTTTTTTGGTTTTTGGGCCACACCCGGCGGTGCTCAGGGGTTACTCCTGGCTGTCTGCTCAGAAATAGCTCCTGGCAGGCACGGGGGACCATATGGGACACCGGGATTCGAACCAACCACCTTTGGTCCTGGGTCGGCTGCTTGCAAGGCAAACACCGCTGTGCTATCTCTCGGGCCCGGTCAGTCTTGTCTTAAAGTAGGCCATTCAGTTTTTCTTTTAAGAATGGTTTTGATTCTGTAAAGTTTCAGTGCTGTTGTTTGTCTGTGAAACCATGTATTATTCCTTCAAACCTGAAAGTGAGTTTTGCTGGGTGCAGTATTCTAGGCAAAGCATTTATTTCATTGAGTTTTGTCACTATGTCCCACCACTGCTTTCTGGCCTTGAGTGTTTCTGGTGATAGGTCTGCAGTAAATCTCAAGGATGTTCCCTTGAATGTAATTTCTCTTTTCGATCTTGCTGATTTTAGAATTCTGTCTCTATCTGTGGGATTTGTCATTGTGACTAGGATGTGTCTTGGGGTGTTTTTTCTGCGGTCTCTTTTAGTTGGTACTCTTCGGGCATGAAGGATTTGATCACATGTATTCATTAACTCCTGTAGTTTCTCTTTAATGTTGTTCTTGACCATTGATTCTTCCTGGAGATTTTCTTCCTGGGACTCTTGGACTCCAATGATTCTTAAGTTGTTTCTTTTGAGCTTATCATAGACTTCTATTTTATTCTGTTCCCATTCTTTGAGTAATTTTTCCATTGTTTGATCATTTGCTTTAAGGCTTTTTTCCAATTTCTTTTGCTGTATGGAATTGCTATTCATCTCATCTTCCAGTGTACTAATTCTATCCTCAGCTGCTGTTAACCTGTGGGAAAGCTCAACCATGTTTTTCTTTAATTCAACTACTGAATTTTTCAGACCTGTTATTTGACCTGAAATTTCAGTTCGGAGTTTTCTGATTTCTATCTTAATATTCTCTTCATTCTTTTAGTGCTCTATTCTATACTTTCTTTGAGTTCTTTGAACATCTTCCATATTGTGATTCTAAACTCCTTATCTGAGAGATTGACTAGTTGGTTGGTCATGTTCAAGTCATCAGAGTTGCCATCGTCATTCTCTATGTCTGGCGCTGGCCTGCATTTTTTCCCCATTGTCACACTTGTATTGTGGGTTTTTCTACGTGTTTTGGTTGTATTCATTGGCATGTATTCATGTGCATGGCCGGGAAGCAAATTGAAGCAGCAGTGCTCCTCTGGCTTCACCCTTTCTGGGCTTGTAAACTCACCTCCAGGGAAGGCTGCATGGAAGGCGAGCCATCCTCAGATGAGCCACACACAGGATGAAATCAGGCCAAGAATGGAGCACAACACAGAAGACAGGCAAATAGGGGTGCTGGCATCTGAGTTCCAGCAAAATTCAGTGGTTTCCCTTTCTGAGCATGTAAGCTCACCTCCAGGGAAGGCAAGCCATCAGCAGATGGGCCACACACAGGATGAAATCAGGCCGAAGATGGAGCACTGCACAGAAGACAGGCAGATAGGAATGCTGGCATCTGAGTTCCAGCAGAGTTCAGCGGCTTCCCCTTTCTGTGCTTGTAAAGTCAGCCATTTTTTACTCACTCATTCGCTCGCTGGGTAGCTTCAGAATGCAGTTTTTTGGGGGTTCGCTTCCCAGGGCTCTGAGGAGAGCTTCAAGGATTCAGAAAAGACAGAAAAGCACAGGACAGGGCTCCCTTGAGGTCCCCAGTTTCCTCAGAAGAAGCACAGCATGGCGGAGACTCCACAGGTGAAGCAGTCATCACTTCACCTGGCAGTCCCCACAGTCAGCCATTTCTCACTCTGACTTGATTGAATCTTAACAAGAAATTTGTTCTGCTAAATAAAAAAGAAAACCTTAAATGATCATAATGTATCTTCTCTTAGAATTGAGCTAGTGTCCTAGTTCTGGAGCTGGAGAATGGAAGCAGAGCAAGTTTTCATATGGCTTTTCATGTTTCTGTTTTTGTTAATGGCCACACCCTCCCAACATGCCTAAAACATAATCTCAAGCCCCTTCCCACCTCAGAAACTTTTATATCCTTGTCATTTGGCTTTGAGATATTGAGAGAGGAAAGCACTTGAAACTTTCAAATATTGTTTATTTTTTCCAAGACTTTTCAAGCTTTCTTCTTAAATATTTATATACAATTTTGGTAACACAGTTATGACCAGCGTTAACTTTTAAAACTTTGATGTGCATTTTTATTGTTCTTCATCACCACCAAAATGCCCCAAGCTCTCCACTGTTATCTTTATTTATAACAGAGAAATTAGAGCATGCCAAATTCGTCCTTTCTTCTCGTCTTATTTCACTTGACATTCTACACTTCAATCTCTTCAAAGTTCAGCATACTGTAAGATTTAATCTTATGTATAGGAAACTGATCAATAATCTTTAATTGCACCCTGAAAAACTGGAAATGTTCTGAAAGGTGCAGAAAAAGGCAAATAAAGTCATGTTTATGCATAACCCATCAGCTAGAGCTCTATTCTGCCCAAAAAATAGACAAAGAATAAACAAAGTATAAGATGAGAGATCTGGTTTTTTTTGGTGTTCTTTTTTTCTGTTTGTTTTTGTTTTTGAGGCCACAACTGATGATTCTCAGGAGATTTTCCTATTTCTGTGTTCAGAAATCATTTGGTATGTTTGGAGGACCAAAATTGATGCCAAGGATTGAACTTGGGTAGCAGTGTGCAAGGCAAATAAAAACCCTATTTGCTGTGTTATCTTACTGGACCCACAAGAGACCTGATTATCAATTTATGACTATTAGAAATTCCCTGAAGAATTTGTATTTTGAATGCGTACAATAAATAAGCTTTGTGACACTTGATTTTATATGTTGACCTAAAATATAAAATATTTATAACTTAATTTTTGAACATACATGCTAATCCAAATAATACTTGCAAAATATTATTAGTGAACTTATAATAAAATATTTGATCAAATAAAATTGATTAAATAAAGACACATATATTTCATACTTTAAATATCACAATACCTCTATTTCTGCTGTTATTGATACCAAACTAAATCAATATGAGTGAGATTTATTGTATATATAAAAGGAAAGCCTGTTTAAAAATTATTAAAATCTTCTAATTATCATTCTCAATTATTTGCTTAATGCTTCAATGTAAATACATATCAATATATATATATATATAATTACAAAAAATATCAACTTACTTTAAATTATTTTATATATAAAGTGTTGTGTATGTAAATATTTTTGGGATTATTATGTTACTGACCCTAACCTGATTCGTGATTGTACCCTACACTAGGGTGTGACCTGGCATTCTGCCCCCACGCTAGGGTGGTACCTGATTCTGCTTCCACCATTGGTTGGTATCTGATCCTGCCATTTGGTGGTTCCTGATTATGGGGGATAAAAACAAGGGTCTGTGGAAAGCGAGGGGTGGTTGGCTGGAACTGAGGCTGAGACCTTGGACTTCAGTCTTGTCCACCGAATAAAGCTAATATTTCTACAAGCCTGACTGTCTGTGAGCTGTTTTCCCACCGTTTCACCTCAGAACCATTGGCTGGACAGGGGGCAGACACGTGCTCCGAGCTGGAGGGGAAAGACCTCAACCTCCATCCCTCCATCAGTCAACCACTTCATGGGCTGACTTGCAACAATAAAGTATAGTAGTTAATATATTTATTTGCAAGAATCAAAAAATGTCAAACTGAGCATACTCATAGGTAAAGTGTTATACTTAATTTTCTAGAATTTAAAAATAATTAAAACAATGTGTGTTAATTAAAAAGTCATTTTTTTTCCAGAAAAAGGAACTGCATATAAATTAAAAACCAGCAATATTTTAAGGCAAGTATTTGAAACCAATTGAATGCAAATACTATGAACATTAATAATATAAATCCTTCTATAAAATAAGTAATGCAGCAGTATTTATTCAAGTATAAAATCCATTATGAGTTGAAAAAGCTGTATTTATCTGTTGAATAGTCCAACTGCAAATTTGTTTCATCTTATGTAATAGCTTTGTGCCATGAAATAATGGTAAAATATCATCATCTCTCAATTTGAATGGTTAATGATTTCTACTAAATATATAAGATGTTTAGATATCTAAATATCTATTAGGTAAATAACTTGGTATTTAAAATAAACAGGAAAAGTAGCTATTAGTTAAAACATAAAAATTAAAATTGGATCATATTTTTGTCTTATTTGATCTATTATTCACTGCAATTCTAAGATTTTGTGTTTTATATCATAGCCAGATAACATATATTTTTAATGAAGATTTATGTTATCTAATGATTACTTGCATTTTGTTATTTAGACAGAATACATTTGTTAACTAATATTTATGACTTTAAATATAGAAAAAATAAAAATAAAAAGTTGTTCTCAAGGGACTTTACAGTGGTATATTAAAAATTCTTAGTTTATTAATCTCTTTCCTATTTGTACATTGTAAACATTTTTTGTAAAATAAACTTGTTTTCTACTGTGGTTTTTTTCCATTTTGGGGGTCACAACAGGCATTATTCAGGGCTTTCCTCTGAATCTATACTCAGGCATAACTCCCCACCTTGTTTAGGGGATCATATCTGGATCTGATACAGCAGGCAATACAAGTTTCTTAACTCTGCACTTTCCTTCTCACCCTTAATTGTATAAAATTTAAGAAGCCCATGATATATAAGGAGGGTACTGCCAGAATAATGTACTGACTAGTACAGATATAGCTGACTGGTTGTCAAGATAAAAATAATTAGCTGATCCATTTGCTGCTTCCCAGATGAGGCTTGCCTCTAGCTGACTTTAATGGGCTTATTCCATATAAGGAAGCAGAGCTCCTTCCTACTGGGTGAGTCTCAGCAGTCTCCACACCAGACCTGGACCATATTTAGTGCCCAAACTACCACATGTCTGAAGTGTGCAGCCACTGATATTACCACTCATCAGATATATTCAACCAATTACATGCCAGTCACTTATTCTTCCTATATTTCTGTGAGGACTGTCATAAAAGTAAGTGCAACCTCCAGATTAATCCCTCACCAACTTCCAGGAAGGTTAACTACAGATTCACCCTCAGCAGTATAAGAACATAAGAATAACAATGGGGAAAACCCATTGTTAAAAAAAAAAATCCAACCTAGCTTGATGTGTAAAAAACAAAACAAAACAAAGTCATTGAAGATATTAATAAGACCAGAAAATCCTCAGTCTTTACTGAGACATAATGAGGAATGTCAAATGAGTTCAGAGAAACAATAGCTCCTGTAATCAAGAAAATATGAAAGTTAAAATGTAAAAACCTATAAAGAAATGAAGAACATGGTAATTGATATAAACAAGTCAATAGATGCTCTTTTGATTAACAGATAGTGGAAGCCAAGCAAAAGGCTGAGCAGTTCCAAGAAGAGGAGAAATTACTGGAAAAAGGTAAAATAATCTGAAAAGATAGGAATGTCATACCAAAGAACTATGGGATGGGTTCAAAGGAAAAATTTAATAAAAGGAAGGCAAATATGATGAAGAAATTATAGTTAAATAAATTTTATGTAAGTATTTTTCAGAATTGAGGGTTATAGCACTGAGGTTAAAGAGATCTGAACATTCCAAAGAAAAAATATCTAGTTTAAAACACTTCAAATTACATTATATTCAAAATGACAAAAACCATCGCTAAAGATAGAATTTGAAAAAAAAATATCAGGAAAGGAAATTACATACAAAAGCAACCCCAGTAAAAATACAGGAGATAAATCAAATGAGAATCTGAGCCAGAAGAATATGGTTAATATTACAAAGTTATCAATAATAGTAGAAGGACCTAGACAACCAGCACTTAAAAAATTCATAGCCTTGAAACTAGTTTTGTAAGACATGTTAAAAGAGCTCCAAAATACATCTTGTGACACTGAGTATGAGATTTACTTTTGGTGCATATGTTTATACTCTCCTGCATTAGGAAATTTTGAAAATATATAACAATAATCACAAATGAACTTTGATTAATTTATTTTCTGTTAACTCTATTTGCCTCTTACATTTTTTATTATACCAAATAATATTAAATGAATTTATTATATGCCTGGCAAGGGGGAATATACTCACTGGTCAGAGGAACCAGTGAATATTGGGTAAAAGGAGAGAAAGGAGAATTTGCTAATAGAGTTGGAGTTAAATCACTGTATACCTGGAAAAAACTTTATTGTAAACAGTTGTATATATTATGGCATCATAATAAACATTCTAAAAAATACTAGAAGATGAGTCTAGTTGCCAGAGAGATTCTATAAGAGTTAAATTTATTTACTGACACACAATAATATAGTTTGTTCCCTTTCAAAACATATAGTTCCCTTGGCAAAGCCAGGAATAATCCCTAAACAAAAAACAAGGAAGAAACTCTAAGCAGCACAGAGTGTGTCCTATTGAAAAGCAAACACCAGAATATGAATTTGATATTATATGTTTTTGAATCTGATATTGCAAATATATGGCTTTCCTTATATTTCTTACTATGGAACTCAAGTTTATTTAATTTGTTTTTCCCTAGTGCTATGTACGTACTCATCTTTTTGCATCTATATGCATGACAAACAATTCATAAAAACTAATTAGTTGGGAGTTTTTAATGTATTTGCTGATTTAGAGCTCTACACGTTTTAATGTCTCAGGTTCACAATTCCTAAGTCAAGGGTAAAAATAATCACACACTCATTGATATTTAATGGGTAATAAAAGTAGCATTTGAACAGAGAATTAGTGGTATAACCTTTAAGCAGAGGCTCTCCTAGGTATAATATATAGCCATCAGAGAAATGGCTTATAATTAATTGTGTAATTTCAAGTTTTTTTTCTTTTTTATTACCCTGTTCCCTTTTCTGAGACACTATCTCTATAATAATACAATCAGGTGAACACAGTTACTTGTCCCAAAGAACTATGCAACAAAAACTTCAGAAAATGGAGTTTGTACCAACTCTGATATTTTTTTATTCCCCAAAGACACAGAAAGGATATATTTTTTCTATTCCTAGGACTTTATGTTACTAGTAATCTACATGATTATTATATTTGAATAGACCAGGGGGTTAAATGCAGTGGTGAGGAATAAAAGTATATATAATTCCTTGACATTTCTATACACATTTAATATTTTTATTTCCTTTCAGTCAATGGATAAATCCTTACATACCCAAATATATATCATATATTTAAATTAAAATTATATTATTAAATAAACAAATAGAAATATGATTATTATTAATTATTATGGCATATTGATAAATTATACATAATAAATATGATTTTTTGTAACATTTCATACAATTAATCCTGTATTTCAACAGATATCTCTTAAACATTTTATTTACAAAGTCCTATATTAGGATCAATTCTGTTAGCTAAAAAAATCCAAAGATTTACATTTATAGCAAAAGACAAAGAAACAAAATCATCTTTTATAATTTGTTTTGCAGAAGCCATTTTTGTAACATTGCATACCCATACAGTACAGGTTGTATACCTCCAAGTTCCATCCATGCTCTGCCACTACACTTGGTACTTCATCATCAAGCCACTGGAGTTTTGACATATTTCATGCACTGATAAGCTAATGTGTTCAATGGTTCAAGAAAAGTTGTTAAAGTTTTGAAGAGCCTTAAATGTAAAGTAAAATGTGATATAAAAGAAACTACACTTAATATATTAGACAAGTGAAACAGACTAGAAACTAAACCTAAGGTTCTTACATGAGATATTGATTATGACTGGCAAAGCTGTATGAACCACAGAACACTATGAATTCAATTAGGAGACAAGTAAACAAGTATTTTAGTTTAGATGTGGTTTTCAGAATTTTTATTGTGCACATAAGTGATTGCATTGTAGAAAAATGAAAAAATACTAAGTCTCAAATATAACTTTATAATTATAATCTTCAACATCCAGGCAGGCATCAGAGGCATTAGAAAATATTCAGTTGGCTTTCTGAAGTTAATAGGCAACTCTGACTTTTTGATCACCCCAACACCCAAGTCAAAGCCCAGCACCCCAAGTTTCATAGCTTTTTTATGAACATCAATAATATCTTTCATAGTTCCATTGTGCTTATTTATATCCAATCAGCATATGAATGGGTTAAAAGGAGCACTATCCTTTTGTGGGTAAAAAAGCAAATATTCTTCATAGTGCAATTTTACTTTATGAATTTTACTATTGCTGTAAGGGCTATCATCAAAAGGTGCTTGGGTGCTTGAGGTTGTGACAGAGATTGAACTGAAGGTTTTGCTATTTAATGCATTTGCTTTGTTTGTAATTATTTTTTCTTGCCCACACCCAGCTATTTTCAGGATTTGCTCCTGAATATGTGTTCAGGCATCAGGCGTGGTTGGCTATGTAAACCATATTAAGTGCCAGGGAGTGAAATAACAATAACATGCACTGACTATTACTCTAGTAGTTATTGTACTATTTAAGCCATGTTTCCCATCACAAAGTGCAATATAACCAATAAGTAAATATTTTTGTAGCTGTTTTTACATTTCTTTGTGGGAGTCACTTTAGCAGTGCTTAGGGATTATTACTGCCTCTGTGCTAACGGTCAATTCTGGGAGAGGCCAGGAGATTAAAAACTGTGATAAAGATTTAGTATAGAATTGCTTGAACCTTTATCCCTGCAATTTCTCTTTGGACAATTATTTATAGACAAATATTTTGTGTGGATTGGGTCAGTATTTTGTTAAAGTTAATGATATTGACACAGAAAATTACAGTAAGAACTAGCAATACATCACCATGCCCTCAATCCTCCACCAATGTCACCCAGTCTATTTTTTTTCCTCCTACTCTTCCCACTATTTCAACCACCAATAGGTAGTGGAACTTATATTTTAGGTATAGTGTTTGCCATTGTCCATTACTTTCTATTTCCTTCATTTATTTCTTTATATTTTACAAACAAATGAGCTCTTCTATATATTTGCCTTTTATCTGCTTTGTTTTTCTTTTCTTATTTTGTTTTTTGGGCCACACCCTGTGATGCTCAGGGGTTACTTTTCACTATGCACTCAGAAATCGCTCCTGGCTCCAGGGACCATATGAGACGTCCAGAGATAGAACCGAGGTCCGTCCTAGATGGGCCGGGTGCAAGGCAAAGGCCTACCTCTGTGCTATCGCCCTCGCCCCCTGCTTTTGTTTTTCTTAGCCTATTGCTCTGAGTTTCATTCACATTGTGGTATAATATTAGATTTCAACTGTTTTTACAGCCACAGTAAAACAGAAATATATGCATTAAATATTCCATTTTTCTCTGCCAGTTTATACTTTGTCTACTAATAAAAGTAGTTAATATTAGCAAACACAAATAATGAATCATGTAGTGAAGTCAGTTAAATTTAGGTGAGGCAATCATAAGTAAGTTGATTTTAAACGTACACTATTCTAAAATGAAAAAAATCTAGCACATAGAAATATTAGTTTATAGCACATAAACTTTATAATAACATTATTATTTTAAAATATTCCTAAAATTTGATGATTTTCAAGAAATAAGACCAACTAGAAGTATCAATGATACTTCTAAAATTAAATGTTTAACTATGGGGGCCAGAGAGGTGACCCAAGCTGTAGGGCGCTTGTTTTGCACACGCTAACCTAGGACAGACTGCTCTTGGATCCCATCCACTGCGTCCCAACTGGTCCCACAATCCAAGAGTTATTTCTGAGCACATAGCCAGGAGTAACCCCTAAGCAACACCTGTGTGGCACACAAAGAAAAAAACTTTAACTATCATTTGTCATTAATATATATGTATACATTCCATATTTTATTAATTGCAATAAAAGTGACCCATTTAATCTACAAAAAATCTATAAAATGTAGATTCACAGATTTTGAAACTAGAAAATTTGCCTTATATTTTTATTTTTAGTATGTCAACACAACACACAAATTGCTCTATCTTTAATTACCAAATTAAACAAAATAATGCAGTACTATAAGAAATATTTCATGATTAATTGTTACAGTATAGGTCATTTTCCCTTCCTCAGACAAATTTTTGGACCAGAATTATTTAATAGGCTTTCAAAATATTCAGTATTATTTGTGTGCTAGTTAAATATAATCCCAATTTATGTTAAAAAAATGAGAAGCTGTCCTGGAGAGATAGCATGGAGGTAGAGTGTTTGCCTTGCATGCAGAAGGATGGTGGTTCAAATCCCGGCATCCCATATTGTCCCCCTTGCCTGCCAGGGACTATTACTGAGTGTAGAGCCAGGAGGAACCCCTGAGAGCTGCAAAATAAAATGAGAAGTTGTTTAATAGTGGTGTCATAAAAGTGTAGTCATGTTTCTATGTATACTAAAATAATTTTAATGATCTTAATATATATATTTGGTTTTTGGGGCTACACCCAGTGACACTCAGGGGTTACTTCTGGCTCTGCCCTAAGAAATTGCTCCTGAATTGGGGGACCATATGGGATGCCAGGAAATCAATCTACGATCCTAGGTTAGCTACATGACAGGCAAACACCCTACTGCTGCACCACCACTTTGGTCCCCAGATCTTAATATATTTTATTAATATTTTAGAAATACTCTTGAACCTAGTAGTGATTGATTTGTGGGCCCTTAAGGCTACACTTAGCTTGCCAGTGGGACATAAGTTGCCTAGCATTAAGCAAATGATAGAAAACATTCAGGATATGTTATCTACTACTTGAACATATATTTAATAATTTTAATTAGTTTTACTGATTCAATATTTTATAAGATTATATTTTATACTTGTGTATATATTTATTTGGGGGGCATAATGTTTCTCTATATGTGCAAATACATAGTATCAAAATCCTGCCTTTACAATTTATTATAACATTTATTATAACATGAGATGTTCGGTAACATCAATTTTAGGTTTAAACGACAAGGATTTTATTTCACCACTCTTTTTCTTATCATGTTTTATTTCTTTTTATTAATTTTTACTTTTGTTTGGGGTCAGAACCAATGTGCTCAGAAATTACTCCTTGCTCTGCATCTGGAGTTACTTCTGACAGGGGGATTAAGCCAAGAAGCAATTCAGGTTGGATGCATGCAAGCTAATGCCCTAACCACTATGCAATTACTCTAGCACTCACATTTTATTTCTTTATATATCACCTCTGTATGATATTATTAGTATTTTTATTTCAGCATAATTTTATGTATGATGCAAGTCCAGTTCCACCTATAATCTCACATATTCAATATGTCAGAGCATCTACTGAGCATAAACAACATATCATTATATTTATCCACTCATTTAATGTCTTTGAGATCTTGGTTTATTTTCAGAGACTGACTACTATAAATAGTACTGCAATGACCATTTCTGTGCATATATCTTTACAAAATAGACTTAGTTGAAATCATTTTGACATAAAAATTCTACTATTAATTTTTACAAATATATTTATATATGTGTTATATATATGCATGTCTTTTAGAGGCTAGATCAGTTTACATTTCCATGACCAAATAGGAAATTTATTAATTTTTCTATATCTCTGAAGGATCTTATTTCTGGACTTTTAGGAAATTTAAAACTTTAAGCACTGTTGCTTACAAAGTTACTCATGGTTAAGTTTTACAAAGACAATCTTGAACTATTTTGATGGAGCCTATTTTCACTGATGTGAAATGAAATTATATAATTTTATATATTCTTCCAGATCTCATCTATATTGTATGTCTTTTATTTTCAATTATTGAATTATTTTATTAACCTATATAAAATTGAGGTTATTTACTTGTTTTCTTTCATTTAACTACCCAATGTTACTTGGAAACTAAACATCATGAAAAATTTTAAAAAATCATACTTATAATTATGTACATTTACACTTATGATCTGATTTTAGTTGGATTGAATATACTTTGTTATAATTTCCTCTCACTTCTTTCTAGATGTAACCCTTTTGCTACTAAATAATTATACTGATTTAAATCCAAAGTTACAGAAAGAGCTTATATTCTTACCATAAAACTAGAACAATCAGCTTTGCCTCTAGGTTGCTTCAGGCAGATGTCATTCCAACTGACTTAAAAGAGATAATGACCTTCTGGGACCTTGACATTAATCACACAACCTGCAGGAAATATGCCTTTTTTGGAAGACTCTGTATGTGTCCAATATTGGAAAGCAACCTTCTTGTAAGAAAGTTAAAGCCAGTTCCCCAAATGACTTGACTTGCTCACTTCTTTGAGAAGTTGAGTGCAAAGTAGTAACACACAAATTGCTTCCTTTTTTTTTCGGAAGCACTATACAATTTAAATAAGACCCTATTTTTAAACGTGAATGGAATGCTTAAAAAATTTAGTAAATAGTTTTTTTGTGGTGCTTATCGTTATAGCTGGAGTCCTCACTGGATATTTGACACTTCTTTTGGTACTGGTGGAGTGTTTCAACTTCTTTTTCTCCTTCATTTCCCAAATCGATGATGAGAACCTCTAGAAGGATTCTGCCCATTTTCGGGGTATTAAACTCTTACCCCGGTTTATTTATTTTCTCTTTTTCAGGCAAAACCACGCAACTTGAACTAGCTACCCCTGCCCCTACTTAGAGGGGGAAATAAGGGAGGCATCAAGACCAAACTGATGCAAGACTACTAAGTAGTTGGTTAGAGACAGAGGGGACCACATATTCTAGCCGCCCTGGGGGTGAGGGAAGAGGAAATGGGAGGTAAGACAGAAACGGGGGAGTAGGGAGGACAATTTGGGGATGGGAATCCCCCCTGATTTTATGTAAATATGTACCTAAAATATTATTGTCAACAATATGTAAGCCACTATGATCAAAATAAAAATTATATTAAAAAAAAATTTAGTAAATAGCAGTTAAATGGATCAATGAAGTTTGTGATTTCATATCATTTCAAAAATACAATAAGCATGACTAAATAATGAGTCAACCTTTTTTCTATGCAAATTAACATGGAAACTTAAAGAGGTCTCCCAAGCAATGTTTAGAAAAACTGGTGTAATTATCCAGTGATTATTGGCAAAGTAGAGTATTGGTTCAGTACATCAGAATAAGGATGGAGAACTTCTTGACCCTGCTGCATCCGGGTTTACCAGGAACACCCAGTAGTACTTGGGGGTCTCTGGAGCTGCACCTGGCCATGTTTGCTGAAGCATATGGTACAAGAGGAGAACCAGCTTGGTATGATGCACACGCTGCTTGCACTATATCTCCTCCAATTTATAAGAAAAATTATTTTATTTGTAATGGATTGCAGTACATTTTTTTAGAAATGGAGAATAAAAACTTGCTCACATTAATTTTTATGAATATTTTATTGTAGTTCAATAAGTATAACAGATAATTCTCTGCTGATGTTTTTTATAAAGATGTGATAGTGGAAATTATCTTCATTTTAATGGATTAACACAATATGATATCTTTAAAACATTTTTAATATTTATTATTCTTGGAATCTATGTATGTTAATTTTTACTCAAATATTTGTGCCCAAAACCTTAACTCAAAAGGTTCCTTTTATCTATATTTTTATAGATTCATCCTAAAATATTTTTCTGGAGCTTTTCAAGTTTTCCACAAGACAGATCACATGCCTATTATGCACAGAGGCCTGACATCAATGTGTGACTCTATTTAATTGTTTTCCTAGCACCTTTGTTATTCTGGTTTTTTTGGGGGGGTTTTAGGTAACATTTGTGATCCCTGAGATGCCATTACCAAAATACCTGCCATTACCTGGGCTGCCATTACCAAAGTACCTGAATAAGTATCATGACTCACTACTAGGGAGAGTAAATTTTGCTTGCCACTATTATAGAAAAAATAAAATAAATAAAATAACATCACAAAATGCTAAAACATGTCCCTAAGAATCCATTCATTCATCTCAGAGAACGAAAATTTCTTTTATTCCCTGAATAAAAGTCTTTAAAGTGGTAAGAAGTTATTTCAAGATTAGTACCCTGTCTTTCATGTTTTATTTTTCTGATTGAAATTAATTCTTTAAAATCAAAATTCTGCTCATCTTTTTATTGTCCCATACTTAGCAGAAAAATCATGTCATAAAGAATATTAATTAAATCTTTGCATTCAATTGTTCTGCTTATTATATCATTGACGAAATTATTCAATTTCTGAATTTCTCCTGTCTGACAAATAACTTGGCATATTAATGCTTTTCTCAAAGCATATCTTATAATTAAATACAATAGCATGCCTGTCACATAATAAAGCAGCTTTCAATTACTTCTTCCTTGTAGATGATGTTCTACATATTTATTGAATGAATAGATGACAAAATTAGTATGCATTTCATATTACTATCCTTCGGATAGAAGTTTGTCTTGGGAAAATATGTTTAGAATTTCTAAAATTAATCGAAATTGGGAATGGAGAGGCTAGCTATTTTGTGTAAGCTAGGTTAAATTAAATTATGTGTATGGCAGTTATCTGTATTCTATTGACTAGATACACAATAATTAGTTGATTAATTTATTAAATTTTATAAGACATAAATAAAATTAGAATGATTTTTAAAATAACTTCGGTATCAACAATACTATTGCAGTTAAGTTTTTGTTTCTGTTTTACTTTTTTGTAAAGTAGCCCATACAGTTCTTAGCAGACCCATGGGTCACTACTAGTTTTGTGAAAACTGGCCATCACTGTTCAATGCTGCTTAATATGGGGTGATGCTTGTACTCTGTACCTCTGGGTTCTAGTAGAACCAAACCAGAGTATGCTAAGATATTCTATAATTTCAAAAATTAAATTCAGGTCCCTATGATTCAATCTATTCACCTCTGATAACTGATCTAATCTACCATACCTGGAAGCAATTTCATTTCTATATAGTTAAAGATCAAGAAAAATACATATGTTTATATATAGGACATATATGTATGCATATACATATATATGTATCTACTAGTAGTAACTTAATAGCTGGAATGATAGAACTCTAAGAATTCCAGGATCTTTTTTTTTTTTTTTTTTTTTTGGTTTTTGGGCCACACCCGTTTGACGCTCAGGGGTTACTCCTGGCTATGTGCTCAGAAATCGCCCCTGGTTTGGGGGGACCATATGGGACGCCGGGGGATCGAACCACGGTCCTTCCTTGGCTAGCGCTTGCAAGGCAGACACCTTACCTCCAGCGCCACCTACCCGGCCCCAAATTCCAGGATCTTTAAATTATCTGTGGATTATTAGTTTTGTGGCAGCAATTATTGTATGTGGCTGTGGATATGGGGCTTTCAGAAATATGAAGGAGTTGGGCAAGGATACCTTCCCCCAATCCAAGAACCCAGATATTCATTCAAATGAAAAGAATGGCAAACTTATCTGTTGTTGATATAAAGATTAGTGGTAAAATGACGAAGTCAGGACGTTAGCATGAGGATAATTGTGGGATGTGGGTGTGGATGCACCAGGTTTTGGTAAGGCAGGGACTTGAATGTCACCTCTTCCAGGTATCCCCAGAATTTTCAGCTGTATGACTAGTTATTCATGAATTTTCACTGCTTGACTTATGTATATTTTGAGAATAAAATTAGTTTATGTATCTGGCTTATGAAGTTACATAGTGGAAGCTCTAGGATATGGGTTTGACAGGCAGGATTTGGGAAGTATAGAGGGCATCTTCCCTGATAAACTATCTCTTCATTTCTTGGATTTATGAATTCTGTCCATTAAATCAAAAATTCAGAGTGGAAAATATAGAACAGTGGGTATGTGGATAAATCGTGTTAGATCCCAGGCATCCCAAAATATCATCAGCCTGTATAGTCCATGAACACTCTCAGGAGGAATTTATAGGTACAGTTCCAACAGTAACCCCTGTTATGGCAGAAAAAAAAACAAGAAACAAAGAAATCATAAATTTGTGGATCAATATGGCCCCAATTAAAGTTCTCTTAATTAATTGCTTTTTTTTTTCGTACAGACATTTATCTTTAAAATTTCTCAACTGATGTAATTAAAAATGCTCGAAGTTTGTAACATAAAACTACGGGAAAACAGAAATAGAGAAGTAAACATGCTGATGTGGCACAGGAAGACTCTATTTGATCCCTTAAAATGTATCAAAAGTTATCATTGAGTTCAGTGACAAGAGAGACATCTGGCACAACCAGTTGTGTCACACATACACACACACACACACACACACTCTCTCTCTCTCTCTCTCTCTCTCTCTCTCTCAAAGCAAACAAGAAACTATAAACATTTAATTTTATGTTGGTAGAACATTTACATAGCCTCATTGAAATAAAATGTAGGAAAGTAAGACTATTATTTTCTGTGGGTATGATGACTCTTAAATATTTTTATTTATATCTTTTACTTAGATATGCCAACAATCTGATTCCTGTTTTTATCCCACCATTTAATAAACATCAATTTTGTAACTGCCAGTGTATGAATCATCTTAAAATATAACCCTTCAATTTATTGAACAGTTTTATGTGAATGGAATATTTGTAAATTTTTAAAGGAATCCTTTCATCTCAGGTCCATAATTTCTTATGACTAGTCTTTTCAAAATGTAAAATACCTAACATTTATATTTACCAAGTATTAGGACATGCACATCTTTGAGAGACTTCTGAAAGATAACATAATTTATATAATCAGGGAAACAAACATAATTATGAAAGCTATAAAGTCACAGAAATTTATCATCAAAAAACTCAAGTAACAGAAAAAGAAAGTTGATTTTTAAATGATAATGATATCCATTTAGACAACTAGAAAATTTACTGTTTCTGGACTTACTAGAACATTTTATTTTTAAAAATGCAATAATTTATATTGGCACGTACTATGTACAATAGCACTGTGTTGAAATAATAAAGTATATGAGATTTCAAATTGAGACAAAAGACTATAATGAAATTTGCTACATAATTTTTAGACTGAGAGTGACAAATCTCACCTATGTTTCTGACTATAGGAAAAATTATAAAAGAATTAGAAAGATATTTAGAGAAAGCATAAAGAGCAAGTGTGGTCCAAGAACCAAAAAAAAGAAAAATTAAAACCAGAGCCAGGAATATAAATAGTGCTAGATCTCTTGCATAGTGTAATGTGAGTGTATGGGTTCAACACTTCACATCATAATAAACAAATAAATTAATTTAAATCAAGCTAAATAACTTCATTTCCCTAAATGGCTGCATAGTATTCCATTATGTAGATGTAACACAGGTTAGTCACTCATCTGTTGTCAGGCACTAGATTGTTTCCAGATTCTGGCTATTGTAAATAGTGCTGTGCTGTATATATGAATACATAGGCCATTTTTGTACTGTCCTGGAATATATATCTAGGAATGGTTTTGCTGAATCATATGGAAGTCATGAAATTTACTTATACATGGATGGACATGGAGACTATTATGCTGAGTGAACTGAACCAGAAGGAAAGGGATAGACATAGACTTAGAACCCCTCATTTGTGGTATCTAAGAAAAACAAAAAATAGCATGGTAATAATATCCAGAGACAATAGATATAAAGGTCAGCAGGTTCAGCCCAGGGTAGAAGCTTACTACAAAGAAGGGTGAGTGTAGCTAGAGTAAAGAAGTGTCTACTAGGACAATAATATTTTGGATCTGATTGTTCTGGACAAGAACTCAAAACTGAAAGTGGAGAAAATAACAGGCAAAGCACCTCTCCATTAAAAATAGTGTAAACCAAAGTGTCAAAAGGAGAGTGGGGGGAGAAACAGAGAGACAGAGAGAGACAGAGTGGGGAGAGAGAGACAGAGAGACAGAGAGTGAGAGACAGAGGGAAAGAGATAAAAAGAGAAGCAATTTTTCTGCCATAGAGCAAGGCAGGGATGGGGATGGAAAGTGGGGATGGAGGTTGGGGGTGGAAGGCAAACGGAAGACAGTGGTTATGGGAAGGGTGTACTGGCGAAGGATAGTGTAAATTATATTACTAAAACCCAACAATAAACAATTTTGTAACCATAATGCTTAAATAAAGCAAATAAAAATAAATAAAACTAGACATTAGAAGAATATATTGTTATAAATTTAGGAATTGTGAAATTTTAAAAATAAAATATCATAAATTTATAAAATCATAAATTAAATTTTAGCTATGAATATTATAAATATGAATATATAAACATAAGGTATATAATTATACAATTAATTATGCATTAAATATACATTTATTAAATCAATAATTATAATATAAATTAATACTATGATATAATATACATTATATTACACATATGTTACATAATATGGTGTGGCATAAATAATGTAATATAATGATTAATATAAATAATCATAATAATTATATTAAGTATGCTTATACAATTATACAAATATGAATATATTATACATTATAAATTTTGTGATATTATCATGAATATATAATTATAAAATTATAAATATATAACGATTTTATAAAAATGAAAAAATAAAATTTTCTTCCAAAAAGATACTATAATTCTGAAGAACGTATATATAAGAGCCTAACCTCAAAAGAGATAGCAAAGGACTAAAGAAGAGAACAGTATTTTCAACATTTCATAGACTGACATTAATTACTTAGACAGTAGACTATGATATCACTTTTCAAATGTTTGCCTATATTCTTGTGAAATTTGATAACAAATTAAAAATATTTATGTGTATATATGTTAGTAGCATAATATTGTAAGTAGTGTTGAAAAAATCTGGCCAAGGTTAGCTGAGTCTTTTTCCACTACTGGAAAATAATAAAACTTTAATATTAAGTCTTCATAGACATTATCATCTTTTTTAAGTTTTGTTTATCATTTAAGCTGTTCCTGGCAATTGTCAGCTATTCCCATCTCTGTTCTGGGGGTGGATAGATTGTTCCTGGTGTTCTAGGTGTCACGTGGTGCCAGATATCAAACCTGGGTCTTCTGCATCCAAAGCACATACACAATTCTTCGACCTATCTTTCCAGCCCTAAAATGTGTTTCTTGAGAACTAAAATTACCAAACCGAATGGGTAAACTGAAATCTGGAAAGGAGTAAATGGATAAGATGGGACGTAGAAACTGAGGTAGAGAGATACGACACTTTGGCGGTAGATGCAGTGCAATAACATTACACACCTAAAAAACATCTAACACCAACAATCACAACCTACATAAGTATTAACATTATTGCAAACCATGTTAAATCAATAATAATTTTCAAATATGTGCCTTTTTCTTTTCTTTCATTCTTTTTCCCCTCAATGTCCAAGATTTAAATTTAGAATCTCATATATGCACAAGCAAGTGCTCTACTCTACTACTAAATGAATGATCATCGAATGTGTTTATTAATTTGCATCCAAAATTTCATTTGGGAAAATCAAAATTTTACTTATTTCATATGGGACTTCATTGAATATCTAAATGATTTTACTAAAATATTAGTTTTTGAAGCATAAGTTTATTTTCAGGCTCAATGCATTTAAAAATATGCTGTATGGCACTGCTGCTGCCAGGGTCCAGCATCTTGACAGATGCCACAGTGGAACTTCATGGTGGTCCTCAGTGCTTGGACTTCTCCACCATACTTGCTTCTGTGGAGAAATAAGGGAAATAGGAAGGCTTTGGTTACACACATGGGGCCCTTGACTTACATAATCTAGTTCCCTCTGAAAGAGAACTTGGCCTACCCCAGGCAGCAAATGTACAATTGAGCCACCTGACCTTGAGAACCGATATGGCTGTCCTGGTGTGGGTTAGTCAGTCAGCTAAAAATAGGTTTGGGACACACCTCTCACCACAGGGCTAGAGCTGAGACCCAAGGACGGCATAGAGTGCTACTGAGCTCTATGGGATCAGGCTGAAGGAGTCCCAAGGGGCTCAAGTGGGGTGGGAGGGGTAGAGCAAAAAGGCCTGGGGAGTATAGTGCCTGCCACAGGAAGCTTCATTTGGCTGCAAGGGCACCAGAAAAAGGAGAAAACAAAGTACCCTTGGGGACACGTAGCAGTTTGGAAGCTGGGGAGAAGAGAACCAAGGCATGAACTTTGGCTATCTGAACTGGCCAACATGGGGACGGAGTAGGGATGAGCTGAGGTGCATAACTGTCAAAACTTCCATACTTATACTGTAGAAAAAGAAGACAGAGGCCAGCGATCCAAGCACATTTCTGAGTAGTGCACATGATTGTGTGTCTATGCAGATTCTGGATGTGACTATAACTATATCCATGTGTCTACAGCTCTATGATCATTGTGTCTCAGGGTCACTGTGTTTATGTGCAAGTGTGGCTGTTTGCATATGTAAGTCTGTGTGTCTGTGTGTCTATGGATGTGATTATGTGCATACACATCTGAGTATATCCCTGCTTCCCACTCAGCACACAGGAGCCAACCACACTGGTGTTGCTGTTGTTTGGTATTGGTTCCTGGTGGAAAAAGGAAAGGAGCTGTGGTATAGATTTTGTGCCAGGAAGGACAGCACATAGCCATGTGACAAAGAGTTCACCAGCAAGAGGGTATTACATGGGGGTCGCAGGAGTTCTGTGGGCTGTGTGGAAGAATTCTGTGGGCTCTGGGATCTGGGCTGTGAACTGTGGGCTCTGGGTTCCCAATTGCTTTTGTCTGGGGTGCAGACAGGAAGTATGCAGAATCAGGCAAAAGCCTGGGCCACACACTAACTCCAAATCATTTGAGATTCAAGCCCCTGACCCTAGAACCAAACATGAAGGTTACTAAGTGTTAGTGACTACTCTCACTGGTCTGTCTTTATCTGAGCTTGGCCTTGGCCAACTCCAGGGCCCAGTGTGATCTCATGACCTGTGTTCTGTCAGGACTGGCCTCTGTGTGCAAATAGAGTTCCAGTAAGATGGTGATGCTGGGCAGGAATACTGAGTCCCATCAATGTCTTTGAGATAACCCAATGGTCAGTGCTCAGGGAGCATTCACAGGGAACTTGATTCACCTCTGACTTCTGCCAACTAGGAAAAAAATCCAGGAAAGGCTGAATTACCTGTTAATTTTAAAAAAATTTCAAGATTTTGTTTAAATAACAGGGTTTACATTGGTGTAATTTAAAATTATTCTGGCCTGTGAGAGGAGAGAAGGAAATGGTTAAATATGGTCCTGAAAGCACCACTGTGGATTTGACTGAGCCACTAGGACCACTCACTGATGCCTTGGGCACTTAGTGCACTGGCCCTAAGGATTGGCAGATCCATGGTGTGGGAGGTCAAACTTGGAATCTCCCATGGGTCAGGCAAGTGCTCCAGCTTGAGAAGCCACCTCCCAGCCCACAGATTCTTGTCTATCTCAGTTAACATCAACCTTCAAATAAGGGGGTGACACGAAAGTGGTATTAAGGGCAAATAAGACCAGCTAGTGACAATCATTCCATAATGAAGCCAAACTGAACCCACCAGACCCAAATGGAAGCCTGACTCGGGAGGAGAAAAATCCAGAAATGCAGGGGAGTGCCAGCACTGAGATCTGGGATGGGGACATAGCTGGCCAGGGATGGAGCAGGACAGAGTGGACAGGAGGAAAGATTCAGCAGGATACAGCCTGCTGGGTGCTGGACACTGGCAGGGTCCATGTTCCTAGGGTCGAGAAAGCCCATGTTCCATCCCTTACACCCCATGGACCACAGCACCAAGTTGAAAGAAGACAGAGAACTGTGTGTTGAGTGGCCCAACAGGAAGGGGTCATTTGTCAATGAAGGATAGTTGACATTGAATGCTTGTGGATCTTGCACAAGTTGGGATCTTGGATTAAATTCAGATAGAATTTAAATCACCGTGGAGAAATGAATGGATTTTCTTCAACAGAGGACATGCCCACATATCCTACACATCTCAGGTACCACACTATTCATCTGCCAAACATACAAAACACATCACACACAACAACGTTACATCTCTTACACATTGATGGTAACTGCACACTTTTACATATAACACAACTATACTAAACAACAAATGACACATTCACATATGACAATGCCACACATATATCCACACTTATTTACACAAAACTCATCACATATTACCATATCAACCACACATATTACAAACATTCACCTTTACCACATATGCCATATATATATATATATATACCACATATTATCCACCACATATATCCAGCATCATACCACATCTATTACACCCGCCACTGTTCACACATCACAGCATATATACAACACACATTCAGCACACATGGCACACACATCACTCCAATTTCTTTCACATACTATATATATTGATGCATATTATGACATACACATGTATCACACCACATTCACAAATTTTACATGTCATATTGCATAATGCATCACAACTCCACATTCATCCAATCTCATGCATTCACACACATAACATCACACTCATACCATACACATTCACCTTGCATTTACCATACACATAGTCATATCACACCCAACATCACACCACTACATGCACCTGAAGAACACACCACATGCAAGTCACACATCTATCTTCCACACATTAACATATTAGACACCACACATGACACCACACACATATCACATGTTGCGCATACCCCAACTCACAGCACATGTGCTCCACATATCAACACAACCACATCTATCCACAGATGACATGTCACATAAAGTCAAGTCACCTATATCACATGCTACACTCGGTCATACAAACTACATACCACACTTGTCCCAGCACACACAATTACACACAGAACCAAGATAAGAGTGAGGCATGTGACCTGCAGAGAGGTGAGAGACAAGAGGTAGGAGCCCTGGAAACTAATGTGCTTCCATCAGGAGAGGGTACCCCCTGCCCCCTGCTCACATGCTGTTCCTGGAATACCATGCAGATGCTGGCCTAGGCTAAGCATTACAGAGCAGGGAGTGGGGCTACCCGGCAGGGTGGAAAGTGGACACAGCCTAGGTGTGTGGTCATGGAAGAGCAAGCCAGGGATAGAAAATGGGTCATGCCACATGAAGCCAACAGTGAAGGGCCATCAAGGGGAGCTCGGAACCCACCAGCATGACCAAGGCGAGGCACCACCACATTCACACCCACTCCACAAACCCTAACATGGCTCCAGACCTTGTATCTGGTGGCAGCACAGGTCAGGCTCTGACCCTGTCTCCCAAGAACCTAAATAGAGGTAAGGGGGGTGGCCCAGCCCATGGGCTTTACCTTGTTTGGAAAATTTATTTTCAATCATGTGGGCCTGCTGACACCACTGATGCTGCCAGATTCGCTGGAACCAGTATTGTTGCCGGCCTTGCCTGGAGCACTGATGCCGCTGGGACCACTGATGTCACTGGATCCACTGGGAAAAGCCATGCTGCTGGATCCTCCAACCACGCTGCTAGATCCGCCAAGATCACCCGGGCCACTGGATCCTCCAAAACCACCTGTGCCGCTAGATCCGCTAAGGCCACTGGTGTTGCTGGGTCCACCGAGACCACCAGTGCCGCTGGAACCTCCAAGGCCACCGGTGCCGCTGGATCCGCTGATGCCGCTGGATCCGCTGACACTACCGGTGCCACTGGATCCTCCGAGATCCCCGAGGCTGATGGGCTTTCCAAGACCACCCTTGAAGGCTAGATCACCTATGTTATTAGACTCATGGAGACCACCGCCATTGCCAGGACCACTCATGCTGCCGGCCCCACTGAGAGTTCCAATGGTAGTGGAAGGGCTGACACTGACATCGACACCGATAGTGGTGCTACTGATGTCACTAGTATTACTGCTGTTGCCTCTGCCACTGTCTGGGACCCTGATGTTGATTTTGATTTTACAGCAACCTTCAGTGTCATTTCTGCTACTGCCCTCGCCGCTGCTGCTTCTTATGCTGCCACCACTGCTCATGTAGCCACCATCACCACTACTGCCCCTGATGCCAACACCTTCAAAGCCACTGTCTTGGATGCCGCCACTGCTGCTCTCTCGGATGCTGCCACCATCATTAGTGCCATCTCGCATGTTATAATAGCTGCCGGATCTGCCAATTTCAAACACTGCTCTTGCTGTGAAAGGACAGGGAAGAGTGGCAGGCTTTGATTACACTCGTGGGGCCCTTGGTTTGCATCTTCTAGTTCCCTCTGAATAGACACCTGGCCATTTGGGACAGCAAATCGTCTATTGTCCTGGTGTGGGCCTGCCAGTCCAAATGACAATGGTCCTGTGCCACACCTCTAGGTCTCTCACCTCAGGGCTGCAGCTGGGACTCAATGACAGCAATAGGTGCTACTGATGTTCTGTAGGATGCAGCTGAAGGGGTCCCTAGGTGCTTGTGTAGAGTGGGAGGGTCAGAGAGAGAAGGCCTGGGCGATGTAGTGCCTGCCAGTTTGCTGCCTGGGCACCAAGACAGGTAAAGGCTAAAGGGACTCCCATGGGTGATCCAGGGAGAAGGACACACACAAGTACTTATGGGGGAACATGCCAATTTATAAATTGAGGAGAATTGATTCAATGCATGGACTGTGGCTGTCTGGGCTGCTTGGCTCTCTTGGGATCCAACAGGGTTGGGATGAGTACATAACTGCCCCCCAAGCCCAGTTCCTGTGAGCGGTAAAGGGGAGGCCAGGAACACAGAACTCATGTGTGTGGTTATGTATGATTGGGTATCTATGCTAAGTTAGTGTGTGATTGGATATATATACACACATATATGTGTGTTCACATATGTCTGTGTGTCTGCACATGCAAATTGTGTGTCTGTGTGTCTCTGAGTGTGTTTGTGTGCACATGTATCTGTGTATCACCCTGCTACCTACTCAGCACACAGAAACTGACCTCACTACAGGGTTGCTATTGCCCAGTTTGTGGTTCAACATGGAATAGGGAAAACCTTGTGCAAAGATCAGAGGTGTCCAGAAAGGACATGGCATGGCCACGGGACAGAGAGCTCATCCGCAAGGTGTGTCATTGGTGGCTCATGACTTTTGTGGGCTGTGAGATGGGATCCATGCTCAGGGTGGGTGACTGTGGGACTGAGAAGGAAAGGCCAAGGTGACAGCTTCCTGAGAGCAAGAGTATTACCCCAGGAACTAGAACTGGACATTGCTGTACAGTGAGAATCTCCCTATAACTCCTTCCTAGGTGCTCTGTCTAGAAGGATATGGCCATGAGCTCAGGTCCTCCTTCTGAGCACAGAACTGGGAAGAGAGTCTTACCTGTCACGCTTTTTAAGGGGTGAAAACGATAACCTCCACTGTAAAATAAAACTCCGAGCAGCACTATGTTCGTGGGCCACGCGGCCATTTTTGACTGTGGCACGTTTCTTTGGGCCTCCTCCCCTAAGGCTGGGGACTGGACATCCTCTGCTTTATGAGGTCATCCAAGTGGTTCCTGTATGCAAATGAGGGCAGGGCTTGATTGTTGGGCCAATCAGATCACACATGATATTCCATGAGTGTCTGTGCCTTGTGTCTTGTTTCCTTTCTCATTTCCTCTACAAGAGCCCTCCTGGGAACCTTACTTGAGCATCCCCCACCCTATAGATGACTAAATTTAGTTGTCCCCAGTCTCCCCAGGGGGCTCCCCTAGGTTGTGAGGTCAGACTGGAGAACAGCCCCTAACCCCAACCAAGCAGGAGCCCTGATCTGGTTCCAGTGACACCTCCCAGAATGAAATGAATGAGGAGGAGTGATTGGGAATATCGAAGAATGAGGAGAGATGAAGAGTGAGGAGAGATCCAAGGAGTAATCAGGATTTATAAGAAATATTGAAGGATGATTAGAAATGCTAAAAATAGTGAGGAATATTGAAGAACATTGAGTGATGAATATTATGCAACTTATATTTGTTATATTATAGTAATTAGAAAACAAATACTTAAATTACATACTGATCATTGCCATATGAGGCACAGTTTTAGGAACTAACACGAATACGTGAGGAAAATATTTAAAAACATTTTAATGGGGCTGGAGAGATAACAGAGCGGTAGGGCATCTGTCTTACATGCAAGACAGATGGTGGTTCGAATCGCGGCATCCCTTATGGTTCCCAGAGCCTGCCAGGAATGATTTCTGAGCAAAGAGCCAGGAGTAACCCCTGAGTACTTCCAGTGTGACCCAAAAACCAAAAAAAAAAAAAAAAAGAACTCCATTCAGCAGGCATGACAGTCTGTCCTGCTAGAGTGGCAATCTCAATGGGGGTCCAAATCTTCCTCTGAAGGATCCCGGGCTAAATGCTATGATTGCAATTTGGTGATCTTAAAACTAACTGGACCAGGAAAACAATTAAAAGGAATGAAGTACATGCTTTGACATAGTTTCCAAATCATCTTGAAGCCAGGAATAATCTTATACAGACTGAATATATTTTATCCTGGTAGAGATAGATCCAGGATTATATGACTTGATATTAAAACACATAGCATATGATTTTTATTACTATATAGCATATTTATAAATTATACATTTTTCAAGTTTCATGTATACATTGAATATGTGATATAAAGAGCACAATAGCCAATACACAGAAACATATATAATGAGGTAGTAGTTAAATAGGTAGTTTAACACTTTTATTTTTGGGGCGGGGGGAGGGCAGACCCTACAACGCTCAGTGGTTACTCCTAGCACTGCACAGAAAAAAAATTCTGATAGGCTTGAGGGATGCCAATATCAGAATCATGCAAATGCCCTGCCATCTGTGCTATTACTCTTGCACCAAGGTAGTTAAATATTTTGATAAACATTTAAATAGACCTAATATTCAATTTTTGACATGGTTAAAATAGAACTTTGGAGTGAGTGAAAAAAATCACAATAATTTAATTCTAACTAGGTAATTTTTTTTTTAAATTGAGTTTTGAATCAAAATGACCTGTGCTTGATTTTATTCTTTGAGACATAGTGTCTTTGATAAATAGTTTAAGTTCCATCAATAGTGCTGAAGTATAAAAAAAAAAATTCTGTGAACATTCAAACATCAGTGCAAGATTGAGTTATGCCAGTAAATGTCAAGTTTGGTCAGGCAGCTTTTGGTTTCAGTACAACATAAAGTCCTTTTCTGTCAGTCCAGAAACCAAACTGCACACACTTGGGTCACACTGAATGATTGCCATGCCACCAAGTATAAACAAGCTGAAATTCATTGCAATCATATAGAGAGGGGAACTCCACAGGTCTTTCTGGACAACGTGGTTTCAACTAGAAATTTTATGAAAGCCCTAGGCAGAGAGAAAAATCTAATTTGCCCAGAGTAATGTTGGGAATTGCAGCAACACACAGAACCTCAGTTATCTTATTTGATCAAACCAGTTATTTTTTCTTCTCAAGCTTGTCCTCAAACAATATGTTTTGTAGTAATTTGGGTGTTAATTTAAGACAACACATTATATGAATACCATTATAATTCTTTTGAATTCAAATTTCTGAATTTGCCTAGTCATCTGTATGTAAAAATGCATAGAAATTCTATATTGTGTCTATACACTAAATGATTAAAAGCCTTTACAGTAGTAAATATCTTTTTGATAGCCACAATATATAGCTATTTCATTGCAAATAGATTCAAATACAATTGAAGGCAATTAGTTGCTTCAACAAAGTTTTTGTTTAGTACACTGTTGCCTTTTGTGAATAGTAATTTCTATAAAGAACAACTGAAATAAAGTAAAATAGAAATTCAAAATTTTACAATTGATTCATGGTTAATAAAGTGTTTTATTTCCATATATGCACTTTTTAGAAAAAAAATACATAATGCTATTTGAAGCATAAGATAAAGAGCATATTGTTTTGATATATTTTATAGGCTAATATGTAGTAACACTAGCTAGCACATTCAACATGTCATACTTCCTTCTTTGTTATTATTTATATATTTTAGGACACTTGGTGGTGCTCTGCACTAGACTTCCTGAGCATGCATTCAGAGATTGCTCTTGACTTTGGTGGCCTATAACACTCTAGACAAGCACACAACAAACAATAACAAAGAGGATTTGAGACTTTTATTGAAGAAAGAGCTATTCTATCCAGTCAAGAAGAAAATGTACCTGTTGTGAGGGGACTAAATGGGGGGGGTAATTAGTATTATCTCTAATAATTCTGAGCAAACTCCTGCTCTTTCAATATTCATATGGAAAGTAGAGAACTCAGTTTTAAAATTAACAAAATAATTTAATCAGTCCAGCAAATTGAGGAACTCAGAAAAGAGGACTAAGCCACAAATAAAAATTCGGTTGAGCTAATACCTTGTGCTTAACTTTACAAAATCCTAAGCAGTGAATCTAGTCTATGTCTGCTTGAATTTTTATCTGATAATATTTTAGCATGATAATATGGTGATCTTTTGGTTGAAATGTAAAAACCTAACATTTTCATAAAAGAACCTTCTCTTAAAATATTTAATGTTTCTATTGAAGAATTTATTGTCCACAGTATGAAAAGTCTACGTTTTATATGAAAAATCAAATATTTTGGCAAGAAGACACCTGTAGTAAGCAATAAAAATGGAAAATTTTCATAGAAAGAAGTTGGTTTAGTTGATTCATTTTAAACATTTTTAAACGCATGGTAAATCATGTTTCCTTAGGAAAAGGGCAACTTTGTTATATTTTTACTTTATTAGAATTTATCAAAAAATTCAATTGATTGAGCTATGCTATAGAATTAAGCTGGAACTGAAATTAGATAATATTATTAAGTGTGAAGGAGTGTTTTCTCAGCATGAAGGACTCCATTATGTTTCTTTAAAATATTTTTTGTTTGTGATACTAATATCATAATAGCTTCAGTGACTACATTTTTGAGTCACTATTTTCCATTAAACTACAGTCTACAAATCTCATTATTAATATTCATTTGTTCTACTTAGAGATACACAACAGTATATCTTTCAGAATACTAGTCAAATTATATTTCAATTTCATGTACTTGAATGGATTACTCAAGTAAGGTTTTATTTTATGTTTAAGAGAAAGGACTGACAAGAATACAAGGTTAAAGTATCTGTATTGCATGTGATTGACCCAAGATAAATTCTCATCATCACAAGTTCCTCACTTACACATACATGTACACACACACACACACGTATTGTAAGGTATTGTAAACAGTTCTGAATAGACCAGTAATCTTAAATAGTGTAGGACCTGAGGCACCCTGCATGTTTAAGATCTATTATTGAACTACTTACTGTTCATTTTGAAAGAGACTTATTAGGAACAATCCCTTTGGACATTGAGGTCTTCCTGGATACCCAAAAATCAACTATAAAGAGAAAGAGATAAAAATGAAAGAAAGAAAGAAAGAAAGAAAGAAAGAAAGAAAGAAAGAAAGAAAGAAAGAAAGACAGACAGACAGACAGACAGACAGAAAGAAAGAAAGAAAGAAAGAGAAAGAGAGAAAGAAAGAAAGAAAAAAAAGAAAGAAAGAAAGAGAGAGAGAGAAAGAGAGAGGAAGAAGGAAGGAAAGAAAGAAAAAAGGAAGGAAGGAAGGAAGGAAGGAAGGAAAGAAAGAAGGAAGGAAGGAAGGAAGGAAGGATGGAAAGAAAGAAAGATAGAAAGATAGAAAGAAAGAAAGAAAGAAAGAAAGAAAGAAAGAAAGAAAGAAAGAAAGAAAGAAAGAAAGAAAGAAAGAAAGAAAGAAAGAAAGAAAGAAAGAAAGAAAGAAAGAAAGAAAGAAAGAAAGAAAGAAAGAAAGAAAGAAAGAAAGAGAAAGAGGGAAAGAGAAAGAAAGAAGGAAGGAAAGAAAGAAAAAAGGAAGGAAGGAAGGAAGG
>NC_064855.1:81885509-82005509 GCF_024139225.1 Suncus etruscus
GAGGTCCATTTTATTTAAGATAATTAAAAGTAATAAAATTACAATGGAAAATACTATGATTTATTTCAAAAGTAGCTGTAATAGTGATGAAGAAATGCAGCTGAGAAAGAGATTACATAGTAAGTGATATTACAATCATAGAAATGAATCAATAAATAAAATATACACATCACCTGTTCTATAAGTAGAGGACAAGATTATCATAGAAATAAAATTAGAATGATAAATAATTTCATATTATAATTTCAGATATAATATTATTTTACTTGTACAGTTTGGAAAACATAAGCCAATGTGATAACTTTACTTTCCCTTTATTCTAGTCATTTTAAAATCTTACTCAATAAAATAAGATATCTAAATTAGTTACCTCAATTTGCTACAGCATATAAAACAAATTTCCAGTTTACTTTGAAAAACCTTATTAAAAGACTGTGTGAAAAATAAAAGTGTATTGGCACTACAGACAATGACCTGGATTGGACAAACTAGTTTGCCTGGAACCTAGAGTTGGTCTTATGTCAGGAAAATTCAGGGGTAGGGACTCCGTGTATTTAGGCCAATGCTTTTCCTTTCCATGTCCCTCATATTTTGGTGGGCCTATGCAAACAATAATTGCCACTCTAACACCGTTTTTACTGTGCTCCTTTGACTCTAATCCTTAAGAAAAGCAACCCACTTAAACTTTTGAGGTTAATTTAAGCTAATATGCATGTGCATGGACATGTAAAAAAGTACTTTGCCTTCAATGTTTAAGGAGTCACATAAGTTTTATGGCTTTAGATTGCTTTGTGTGCTACTAAGAAATATTATGTACTACAATCTGGGGACTTAAGGGACAAAGTAATTGTACATGGGTTCTGTTTTATTTTTCTTAATGTTCTTTGGCTGAAAGTTCAAAGTTAAGATATCAGCAATGGGACTACTGAGAATTCTGTTTATGGGTTATTTTCCTTCCACTGTAACTTTACCTTGTCCTCTTTCTTTGCATTTTTGTTCTCATAATTAAAAATTAATAATTAATAAAAATACATATATAGGTAAAATCACTCAATATTAATTTTCCCATTCAATGTCTCCTCATTATTTAAACATATTATTTGTTTATTTTCTTTACTTTTTTAAATTGGGGCCTCTCATCAAGTGCTGGGAAAAACCTGGACTACTCCCATTCTGAGAAATCTGTTAACAGAGAGTTCAGTGTAATGATTCAAGGACACAGTGATGTCTTTACCCTGGTATTCCTCAGACATTACAATGAAACATGGGTTTTATCTCCAGGAATTGTACATAATCAACACTGTCATATTAGAATAATGGACTATAATATAGTAGTAGGAAACAAAGAATACTTGGAGTATAACATAGTAATGAGAAACAATCATGGTCTTTGAATATACCTTCTCCCTGGACTTTGTGATTCTATCAGAAAGATACCCTCTGTGAACTCTCCTTTGTTTATTTCATCCAATGCTTTATATTTAGCTTAATCAAATTTTTATAAATAAATATCTAAAATATAATCAAATTTATGCACATCCATCATATTCTTCATTGGATTTTATTAAAGTACTCAGGTAATTATACTTATCTACCTTTTGTTTTTATTTAAATTAACATTCTTAGATTTTCTAGATATCAAATATTCTATATGTGTCAAAAACAGTATTTTTTGTCATAAGCTCTGGAACATAGTATATTCTCAAGTATATTTAAAAAGTATTTTTTTGGGTTACTCCTGGCTCATCGATCCTGGCAGACACAGGGAACATATGGGATGCCGGTATTCAAACCACCATCGTTCTGCATGAAAGGCAAAGGCCTTACCTCCATGCTATCTCGCCGGCCCTAAAAAGTATTTTAATTAATGAGTTATTTCCTTCTTGCAATCAGTCATTAAGATAATTGGATAAAATAACAGATATATGAAAGGTAATTTTTCTCTCTTTTTTTTTGTTTTTTTCAGCCACACCCATTTGATGCTTAGGGGTTACTCCTGGCTAAGCGCTCAGAAATTGCCCCTGGCTTGGGGGAACCATATGGGACACCGGGGGATCGAACCGCGGTCCTGATCCTTGGCTAGCGCTTGCAAGCAGACACCTTACCTCTGGCGCCACCTTGCTGGCCCCAATTTTTCTCTTTCAAGCAAATAAATCATAAGTTTATTTCTATGAACAAGAAACGGTTTCAATTAAACTATAAGATAAAATTACAAAATAAGTTTTGTGATTTAATTTCAGATGGAAAAAGTTTCACACCATCAATTATGACTTTGCATTAGTCCTCGACAAAAATGATAGATTATAAAGATTTTTTAAAGTAAATATCTCACTTCTGACTGCTCTGTACAAAATATTAAGAAGTAATTTTATTTTTAGTTATATAAGAAATCAATGTCTGGATAGTTTACTTTTCATCTCCAAGAGATTGACATAGTGTTCCAGATAACATCAAATTGAAAGTGACAATTTCAGTTCTTAAAATATTTGGTCATTGTAGATATTATATTATCAAAGTTTTCTTGAATGTGAAAGAGTGAGATTAGATTTTTAAAATAATAAAAATGAAAAATATAGTTTACAATAATCAGTTTACTAATGGTAATTTACGACGTTACTACTGTTATTTTATAATATGTTGTTTTAATCACTTGAGAATTTGAGGTAGGCAGTCACTAATGTGGTGTTCAGGAAACTTTTGAGTGATCTAGCCAAAGGAAGCAGTTGGTTAATGCTAGAGCTTGAGAATGCTGTTCTGCTCAGTCCCTGTGTAGTCAGGGAAAATCAGACTACCCTGGAATATTTTGGCATTTCTAGGACCACTTCTGGAGGAGCTCAGTGGCCTCCAGTGCTGTACCCAATTATAATTCAGTAGATTAAGTAATGGCAGGGACCCAGATGATGCTACCTCTACAGGGAAGTAAACAGATGCCACTATAAATATACTTCAGTGGTGTATGTAAGAGACAATCTGATCTGTATCTAGGTGATCTGATTTGTTGTTTTGTGTAACAGAGTAGATCAATTGGTTGTAACATTCGCATAATTGCCAGATAGAACCAATAAAACAGGGCTAGGATTTTATTAGTTATACAATTATAGGTCATGAACTGCTCATAATTGAGATTTTGCAAGATAAAAAAGCTAAGGAAAGAAGCTGTTGCTATTGCTGGAAAGAAGCTACAGCTGGAGAGCTGTTTACTGAAGAGTCTGAGAATGAAAGGGAACTGTGTAAAGAGCTGCTGCAGTCCCATTGATAAACAAAGTTTACCTTTGACCTCTTGCATTGAAGATAAACAGTGGTCAGTGTGGTATTTTTTATCCACTATCTCCAAGAAACCAGCAAACTAAAACTTACCTCAATAGTCACTTGTAATGTAGCACCAGGTTAAGGTTCTTGCTATGCATACTCCTTAACCCTAATCTCTGGATTACTCTGCTACCTTCTTTTGGGGGTGCATTTTAGTCATACATAGCAATGAACCAATATGTATACGATATAAAGTTGGATAACATCAAAAGATGTCTTCCTTATATCTCCTCAGCAGATAATACGTACAGATTGAATTCTAATTGTAATCAACATATTGCAGAAAAGTCTCAAATTTCCAGCTTTTCCTTTATTTATACCAAGCTGTGCATTTGGTCTCCCTTTAAGAACAAAATAAAATAAATGATACAAAGCAAATGAATATATTCCTAGGTTAAATAGTTCAGATTCAGAATGCAGTGTTTGTAAATGTGCACCCAAGAAATATCAAAATGTGAGGAAAGAATATAAGAGATGACACATAGCTGCCAGCTGCAAATGTACAACAGAAAAGCATTCAAGTAAGTCTGTTTAGGGTCTTTTAGCTGCAGAGAAAGTAGGCTTATATATAGAATAGGAAAATGTCAGGGCTTAATTATAGCTCCAAAAACTTCCAATAACTATGTAAAATTCCAGCTTCTGCTATTTATAGGCCTATTGGATATTGGTGTGCAAAATGTTTCTATTAACAATGACTCATTGTATTGACGAAATGGCCCACCTATGAGGTTAAGAAGGGCTGCCCAGGTATACTAAAGCCTAATCTGTTGTGTAATTGTTTTTTCTCCCTATGTGCTTGTTTGTTTTATTCTCTGAGATCAACTCTGCTGGACAGATGTTGAAGGTGTCCATCTATATGTATTACACACCTAGTTTCTTTAATTCAAGTTGAAGAATCAAGAAGAAATAATACGAACAAACAGTTGTCAAAAACTTAGACAATTTATAGAAGAGATGACTGTGATGTCTATAATATATTGTTGTCTCTATATCTATATTTACATGTATATTAATATTTCTGAATTACCTACCTTAGAGTACTCATCAAGCCTGAATTAATGAGGACCTATATTGTGATGGTAAATATAAGAAAATCTTAAGAACTTGTGGCCAGAGCAGTGGCACAAGTGGTAGGGTAGTCTGCCTTGCACGTGCTAACCTAGGACAGACCACAGTTCAGTCTCCCAACATCCCATATTATTACATTTTATATATTATATATTTCATATATAAATATGGTCCCCAAAGTCAGAAGCAATTTCTGGGTGTATAGCCAGGAGTAACCCCTGAGCATCAATGGGCGTAGCCCATAAACCAAAAACAAACCAAGAAAAAGATCTTAACAACTTTATCCATATTTAAGGACAGTATATAGAACATTAGAAATGTGAATGATGTCCTTATTTACAGTAAACAAAGATGAGCACATCTCTAATATTAAGGGTAGTCATTAAAAATATTTAGAAACAAAGTTCAAGGGGATTAGAAAAATATGCATCTATTTTTGTTTATGATCACTGATTAATATTCATTATGATGAAATTAGGTTTATATTAATATTATTTCATCTTAACTGAATGTCTGCTATAGAAACAATGTATATATTTCATTAAAAATGTGCACACATAATATCTGCTAAAATTTTATAAAGGAGATGTAGTTCAATAGCATATAGAATATTTCTAAAATAAAAATATTGTGTTAACAGCTAAAGTTTTATGCAGAATTGATAAAATATGAAAAGTTTTGAACAAATAAATTATCTCAGAAAAATAAGAATGCAGTTTAGATATTATCATAGTAGCTAAATACACACACAAACACACACACATATATATTTTAATTCACTACTACATCACATCCTCTTTGGTAGAAAGTGTTATATATTCACTAATAATTTCAGTATGTTCTGTTAATTTTTACTATATTCCTTTTTTAAAGAAAAAAATCTTTGCATCTTGTGAAAGGCCTCAGATATTTCATTCACAATCACATGTTCCAATATTCTGCCTATATTGTGTATGTTGGTGTACCTACTGGTAACAATAATATAAGGCAGCAATATAAACTAGAAAAATATGATAAAATATATTTCAATGTTTTCCATATCAAATATAGTATCAACTAATTTATGTAACTATGTATTAATTGAGTTTTCTTAGTATGATTGTGGAATTAATATTAATTTTGGAGAACAGAGATAAATCAACAATATCAGAAGCAGGGCTCTTGTGTCTGTAGGTCTGGGTTTCAGGTTCCGGTACCACAATAAAAAAAAAAAAAGAAAAAAGAAAATAAAGGAAGGAAGGAAGGAAGGAAGGAAGGAAGGAAGGAAGGAAGGAAGGAAGGAAGGAAGGAAGGAAGGAAGGAGAGAGAGAGAGAAATGAGCTATTATTGTAAAATCTTTAATTAAACTTAATTCATCATATATGGACAGTGATAATTAAATTGTGTATTAAAAATCTAGAAGTCTAGGTGCATATGTAATTAACAGAGAATAGTGATTGAAAGGAGTAGAAATTGGCTGGAATAGAATTATTGACATTATGATGCTGGGTATAGTCTGATTGCATTAACTGCTAAAACATATAAGACTTTAAAAGTCTTGTAAATCAAAACATATATGTTTAATTAAAATGTATCTTATTTTTAAAATACCATTTTATCCTTTAAATTATTTAAAATATTTTGAAACTAAGTTAAATGCATTTTAAAACGTATCTTTAAAATGTAATGTTGAAGTATTGAGAGTTTTGGCCTTGTATAATATTTTTCTTCAATTCTAAGGTGATTTGCTTGATCTCAGGCTATTTACTTAACCTCAGAAAGTATATATAAACAAAATTATTGGTAAATTAAAACTTCATGTTATTGCTAACATCTCCCAATATATGATCCAGTTGTACTTTGAAATCATCATGTTTCTGCATATCTCAAACACTGTGCAACTTCATATCTCAGAGACCTTCTATTTCATATTGCATGTTCTCTGCTTACACTTACATCTAATCTACCAATCTTATATGCATGGTCTTTATGCAAACGCAACACAATTTTTATTTTGAAAATATGCATCACCTAAAATACCAGAAAATGTACTTAAATATTTGAGGGGCTTTGGATATATCTTATAAGTAGGTCATGGGACAATTGAACCCTAAAAGACTAGTTTCTCTAGTACTTTTTGCTGTTCTTTTGCTAAAGCAATACATATGCATAACTCACTCATAATAAACTTCTATTCATTTTATTTAGTCATTCCCATCCTATTTTGCTACTATTTAAAATTTTAGATTTACCTGATTGCTTAAGAGTTTCTAGAAAATACACCTGAGTCTATATGTTAAAAATGATGATTTTTATAGTGGATACACCAAATTCTTTCAGCAATTTCTTCAACTATGATGTAGAACAATTTAAAGTATGAAACTTTTTAAACATGATCTTAAGTAGTTTTAATTAAGTGACTTTAAAAACATTTTTACAGAAAATATTACTGAAGAATTATAGAAGTATTATTTTAAATTTAAAGTAAATTTTACTACACAACAAATTGAACAATAAAAATTATGAAATTTATTTTTTTTCATCCAATAATCTTAGTATATTCTGTTTTTATTTTGGTATTACAATTTACCCTTTTTTATTTAAAACTAGCTACATTAGCAAAGGACAATATATTACTTGACTTTATTTCTCCCCTTTTGTGAAGAAAACCTTTACTCTTTTATCTTCATCTTTTAAATCTGACAGTTTGAATTTAATTTTTATCAGTTTTGTCATCCCCATTCTTTTAGTTACATGAAACCTAGAATATCTTTCTATGGTGTATTGATTTTTGTCATTATTTGAATATTGTAAAAATTACTATTGATTGTCTCTAGCATAAGTCTGATGTACCAACAACCTTGTCCCTTGCTCCACAGCTTGCTTTATTACCAGCATCTTCATGCTAATGGTGTGAGAATGACTTTGACAAAGAGAGAGCTAAATTAAACTGAGGTCATGCTTATTGCTATGTCCTTTTTTTCGTAGGAGACCTTAGTTCTCCACCCTCTCCAAACTCCCACACACACTGATCTCACAGAAGTTTCCTACAACAACTTTTCTTTTTCAGATATACAATGATAGTACTGAGACCAGCATTGTATCCATGGTAGCAGTTTCTGCCCTAGTTTTATCTGACTTTTCATTTAAATCTTCTGAAAGGGCATTCATCTCTTTGTGGAGGGAGCTAATGAGGCACTGGTACCAGAGTTCTGGTTCCTAAGTGCCAAAAACAGCATCTTGCAAAACTGCAAGACACATGACCTTGAGAAATAATTCTCATTGACTAAGAGTAAATGTTGCATTTCAAATAACTTTAAATGTTGCCCTACAATGTCATATTTTGGGGAGGATCAGAACTAGAAGCAGATAAATAGAATTTTATTTTATTATTTCACCATAGGAGGGATTAAAAAAACTCATTTCCCATCTTTAAAACCATATATTTGAGTTGTATTCATTTTTGAGAAAGAACATACAATTCCACTGGATGAAATGTTCCAATGATTCTTTCATAGTATGGTACAAAAAATCTTGTCATTTATATTAGACTGTAAAACAGTCTAAGATGTACTTTAATTTTATTAGCTATATATTTTGTTTCAAAATAAATACTGAATGATTATTTTCTGAGAATACAGTGTTAAAATAGTAATTCATGTAATAATATTATTAAACTTTTACCAAAACATATGTAGACCAAACTTTAGAGAAGAAAGAGTGGAGAATACTGTTATTATCATAGTTCATCACGATTTCATTAAAGAATATTACTTTAAGTATATTACTTTTAGCATCACTTAAATATCACTTTAAGTATATATGAGGACAATAGTCTTACTAAGATTAAAATAAAACATTAACTGTATTGATATGTAATTCAATATATAAACTAAATTGTGTGTTCTTGCCTTTGTATTATACACTTGAGACACCATATTTATTGTGTATTTATGAAGTACCATATTTATAAAGTATTTATGCTAATAAACAACTCAGAAATTTACAAGTCGCCAAAATTCCCAGCTGAAATAAGGAAATTTGAGCATCACAGGTGTGCATGAATGTCAATATTTCATAAATAATAAAAATATATATGGTGAAAGTCTGCCATAAAATCAAATCTTTGTTTTTGTTTGTTTTTATTTGGGACCAAAGTTGACCATAATTATGTATAGCTCCTAGCTCTGCATTCAGATATTACTACTGGTGATGATTTTGAGACCTCATAGGACTCCAGTTATAGAACTTGAGTGGGCGATGTGAAAGGCAAGCACCCTACTGTTCTTATCTTTCCAATTGCTAAGCCTAAATTTTTTTGGTGGATCTGTGTCACACCCAGTAGCTATCAGTGGTTACCCCTGAGCTCTGTGCTCAGAATCCACTCCTTTCAGGCTGGGAGGACCTTATGAGATACCAGGGATCCAAACTGTGTCTACCACGTTCAAGGAAAATGTCCGACTCTGTAATTTTCAGGCTGTCAAAATTTATATATTTTTAACTTTGTTTTTCTGTTGTTTTTGTTGTTGTTTGATTTTTCTTTTTCTTTTTAGGTTTCAGACTATTTTTGAAAACCCATTCATATTGATTAGGTTCTGTAATTATTCTAAGAAATACCATATATAATTACTCAATCTTAAATATATAAAATATTTAATAATATTTCTCAATTTGGGATTTTTAGAAATGTGGATTATTTTCTATTGGTATACTTGAATACATCTTTAACATATCATAAATGTCTATTTTATAATTAAAACATGCACATAAAATATACATAGCTATTTTAAAGTCAATTTTCACTTAGAATGCATAATGGTACACATATTGCTATTCTCAGTTAAGCAATAAAAACAACATTAATGCCAAGTTCTATCTTGTTGAATGGTAATCAAGTATGTAAAATAAGAAATTATCACTAAATTCATCATCTAGAAAAAAATATTCTTAGGTTTTATTTAGAACACAACATATTGTCTTTCTCTGTTCCTATGTTCTGGTTATTAAGAATTATACTTTCATCTTTATTGGGAACCTGGAAGGAAGCAGGTTTTATTTGCTTAATAGTGAGAACTACATTGTCAGAGAAATAGAAGTGTTAGGGTAATAGTAATACATCCTTTAACTCTTATTTTTGATCGCTGCTCAGGTTTGTTGGAAATCTCAAGGAATAGAGGCCAGAGTGATAGCACAGTGGTAAGGCATTTGCCTTGCACGCAGCCAACCAGGGATGGACCGGGTTTGATTGTCTGTATTCCTATGGTCTCCAGAGCCAGGACTGATTTCTGAGCACAGATTCAGGAGTAACCCCTGAGCACTGCCAGGTTTGGCCCCAAACAAAACAAAACAAACAGGAAATTTCCAGGAATGGCCTCAGAAACACGACCACATAGGAAAGCCACCTCCAATGCCTTCAAATAATAGATATATTTCACATTCAATAGATGTGTTTATCTTAAGTAAGATATGTGATATATTTGCATATTATCATTCAGAAAAAAATGAATATTCTGATTAATGGAGTCAATCTTACTTGAAAGAATAGGTTGCATATATTCTAGGGTTCTTAAGCAAAAGAAAAACTGTGATTATTATGTTGGAAAGATGTATACAATAAATTATTGTTTATATTATTGTAAATTTGTGTACCTTAATAAAAATGAAGCAATAGTTATAAGATGGTAAAAGTAAACCTTTGATAGAGAAAATAGCAAATGAACTATAAGGTTAAATAAAATTATTGAAGAATAGATGCACATGAGAGAAATTGTCCTTTTTTATTCTGCTATTTATATGGTCAGATCATAGTAGACTCAGTGTAACTTTGTATATATACTCCAAGTAAGATTTTTCTCATTAATGAGTCTTCCACTAAAAAATGTTTCAGTATATAGAATTAGAAAACTCACAATATTCCACTTGTCCTCTCAGGTTTATCAAAGCCTTTCTATAAAGACATTATTCACAACATGAAACTAGTTATTTATTTATTTTTATTTATTTATTTATTTATTTATTTTGTTTTTTTGGGCTATACCTGGTGACGCTTAGGGGTTACTCCTGACTATGAGCTCAGAAATAGCTTCTGGCTTGAGGACCATATGGGATGCCGGGGATCGAACCATGGTCAGTCCTCGGCTAGCGTATGCAATGCACACACCCTACTGTTTACACCACAGCTCTGGCCCTGGAACTAGTTCAATTAGAGATGATAACACAATCATGAAAAGAAAATTTACTAAGCAATTGCCAAGAATTCTCAGTTTTGTGCTAATCCCTTTATATTTTTTATGCCTTTAATTTTCTGCATGTCAGTATATCCCATTTGTTATCGCATCTTCCTATACCAGAAGATTTTTTTAAAATAGCTGTTATGGATTGTAGAGATGCTACAGCAGGTACCTTGCCTTGCATGTGACCTATCTGGGCTCAATCCCAAGGATGCTACCCATATGGTCCTTCAATCCCTACCAGAAGTGATCTGACTAAATTTCCTGCAATAAGCTCTGAGCACCTCAGAGTGTGGCCCAAAAGCAAAACCAAAAATAAATAAATAATCGTTATTTTAAAATAAAAATTTAAGATAACTTATTTCCCCTGTTTATGTGAAAGTAAATATATTTTAGGAAAATAACATTGTTCTATATAATTTCACATTATTAAATTGAAAATTTATTCACTAACTAGAACTCAAATTTGTATTCAATGCAATAATGTAATTCTTAATTTTGTTAATATAATTGCTACCTCACATTTTCTTTTTAAGAACCCCTTAATATTCTCTATGCTTAATTACTAAATATTCTCAACACATTCTTTTTTTTTTTTGTTTTTGGGCCACACCCGTTTGACGCTCAGGGGTTACTCCTGACTATGCACTCAGAAATCACCCCTGGCTTGGGGGGACCATATGGGATGCCTTGGGATCAAACCGTGGTCCGTCCTACGCTAGTGCTTGCAAAGCAGACACCTTACCTCTAGCAGCAACTTCCCGGCCCCTCTCAACACATTCTTAAAGAATGTCTAGCATCATCCAATTTTAAGTACTTCCACTAGATATCATTAGATGTCACCACATAATTATTTTTCTGCAATTTGTGTCTGCATTTTCACTGTTGCTTCCATTGCCATTTCTGCTTTCTTTCTTAGTTATTTCACAAAACTATTTAATGTGCTATAAAATATTTAAAATTGAGTAAGTAAATAAAATATAATTTAAAGAAATATTAATTTTTACATAACCACAACAGCATTTCTCAAATTCAAAGCAATGAATATGTATTCTAAGATTTTGTTCATTTTATAAGCCATCAGTGATTTGATAGAAAGCTTATTTTTTAAAAGTAAATGAGTGTTTCAGAAAATTATAGTAATGATTAAAACCTTTTTCTAAACACTGCACATTTTATTTATGATTATGTGTGATTTTCACTGTCATATTACTTTTTAAAAATTTCATGGTGTGATGGATTTTATGACATACTTTCTCTTTGGGTATTCTCTGTATGTTTTTCATATTGTCAGTGTGTTCTTTATAGAGAGGAATAGACCCATGTTCCAGCTGTGGTTTAGTTCTGCCTTATGATTTAAGTTCATGCCTCTGGTTGTATATCTGGCTGTTCAATGTTTTATAGATTTATGATAAAAATTTGCCTTTTGTTCAACTTCTTGTTTTTAAATGTTCTGATATTACTTTAGATCTGAATTATTTGTGCTTCTTTCAGCTACTTTTATGTGTATGCATCTTAAATAACAATGTGCATAATTGCATAATTGAATTTTATACACATTAAATGTTGTTAAATTAGAACATGTGATGCAAATCTTCCCAACGTTAAAGATGAGCACATATAAAGTTCCTATTTAAGATTTGTGCTTCCTCTTTTACTAATGCATGTGATAAAGCTGACTTAAGTACCCCTTTGCCCATTATTTTAATCTCTCCAGATCTTATTGAATCATAAATCTTCAAGCATAGTATTTGCTTTTCCTCTCAATTTTGAATCATCTGCTTCTCAGAACTCTATCCAGATTGTTAATAAATATGTTAAATAGCTATGGGCCTGAAACTAATCCTAGAGGGCCTTACTAGATGCTATTTTTTGAAAGCCCAATATGGTTCTATTAATAATGATACCTTTGCATTTTAATATGGTTCTACTTTTGATATCCACCATATAATGTTGTACTGGAATAAATTTTAATAAAATGTTTGATAATAGACTTCACAAATCCTCTATTTTGAAGTTATTATTAAGTTGAAATTGAAAGAATAGTATTCTTCATATCCATATCAAGTATAACATGAATATATCTTTCAGTCTAATTCATTTTAAGCAAGCATAATGAATAGAAACATTAAGTCAATACAGAATGTCACAGAAGAAAGTCTTTGGGCTATATACAGTTAATAACATAATTTCCTGAAACTTCCTGGGGGAAACCTAGTAAACACAACATGGACTTTGAGCATTTGAATTGATTATATTGAGATTTCCTCTTTGATAATCTGAAAGTGTTCAAGTAATATCAAAAGTGACTTCCTTCTTTATAACCCATAGGGACTAATAAAAGCAGTGCCAAAATAATACTTCCAGTAAAAGCAGTCCTTTTGAAACTAAGCCTGCCTGTAGCTGAAGGTATTGACAGTCTTGGATACCCTAATTATCAGAAGCAATTTGATGCATTTAAGAACCTGGGGCTTACTGGAATTAAAGTCAACTCTAGATTCTGTCAGCTGTCTACAAAAATCTTATTTTGAACTTTAGAGAAATTACCTTTTTCTCCTTCTTACAAAATTTCTCCACATGTAAAATTTTTATTGAAACATATCAATTTTTTCTTACTATGACTTTCTTAAACTTTGAATTTTAAAGCAAGTCAGTATTTATTGCACATATTTCCTGAAAATATAGATATATCATCTCTAAAATGTTATTTATGTTGAACTCTAAAATTGACTTTTATTTATCTTCAATTATATTGTCAATAAGTTATCTACTTTAAAATATGTATTAAACTTAAGTTAATGTTAAAAGGAGTCAATAGATTGCTTTACAATTTATGTCCAAATACTTAAGAAATTTCCTTACTAAAATAGATAAACCTCACATAACCCAATTATTATGCAAAAGTAAAATAAAATTATTTTATAGCTTATTTTCAGCATTAGAGTGGAGCATATAAAATCAATCCTTTTTCTCACCACATGTGAGATAACAGATAAAAATAATACCTGAAAAATAAATCTTATAATTAACATGTTTATGTATATACTAGAACATATAAATGCATATATAATTGGTTTAATATTCTCTACAACATCTTAGACAAAAAATATTTTCTTGGCATGAAGATAGAAAACCAAAGCTGTTTGTAACTCAAAGGAAAAATGCTTGTAACCTTCTATATAATACAGATACAAGAAAATGTCCATAAAAAAAGAATTTTGATGGCTTTGATCTACTTATGGGTCAAATAAAATCATTGTTTTTCTACCGAATACATTAGTCTTGCCACTAGAGAGTGATTCTTTTTACAGGGCATGGTTATCATAATTTTACTCCTGCCAGCTAAGCAAGAAATTATCATACACAATAATTACCAAACACTATTTTTTGTTTTGTTTTTTTGTACTTTTCTAAATCATACCTGGTGGTATTCAAGGCTTACTTCTGGTTCTGTACTCAGGTATTACTCCTGGAGAGGCTCAGGGGACTCTGTACAGCCATGTGCAAGACAAGCAATTTACCTTCTGTATTATGTCTTTAGTCCCCACTCTGAAAAAAGAAAATTGTCTAGTGGAAACGGACTTTAAGAAATTGCATGATTAAGTTTAAAAATAAGCTGTTTTAAAAATGCAAACAAGGGGGCTGGAGCAATAATACAATGGAGAGGGCTTTTGACTTGAATGTTTCTGATATTGTTTTGATTTTTGGCATTCCACATGGTCTTCTGAGCCTGCCAAAAGCAATTTCTGAACGAAGATCTCTGAGTAAACCCCAGCATCGTGTGGTTTGGTCCCAAAACAACAAAAACAATAACAAGAAATGCAGTCAATATTATGTAATCATATTAGATAAATATTATATGGTATACACAGGAGCATACATTTCACACTGGATATAAAATTAACGTTTTGGAAATAAAGGAAAAGAGATAGGTGTTGATGAGCTAATAGAGTGGGTAGTGTGACCAATGATATAATAGTCGCTAGCACCAGTGGGACCCATTGTTCAACCAAAAATAATCCTTGCGCATTGAACCAAGAGTAAGCATTGAGCACAGTCAGGCATGATACCAAGGCAAAACAAACAAAACTAAAAGATGTAGAGAACTCAGATGTTTTATGTACACCATAATATATGTATTTTGTACTGTGAAAGTTGTGGGCATTTTACAGTAATAGTATAAGAAATATAAAAGTGATCTGACATGAGTTGCTTGTAACTTACCAGACTAAGTATTACCATTACCATTCACTGTTACAAATGAATATTTCATACTTTCATTATAGTTGGTTGTTATTTAGCTAATTAGGATTCATCAGGAATGTTGAACTTAAATGATTAATATAGTAATTTTATAAAACAACATGATACCTAGGGATATTCTACTACATTTTATTGTTCTAAATTTAATGTATAAAATTAATCCACACAATAATAACATTATTTGAGGGAAAGGAGGGTTGACATACTTTAAAAATAAATCCATCTTGGGGCTGGAGTGATGGTGCAGTGGTAAGATGTTTGCCTTGCACGTGTCTGATCTAGAAAAGACTGTTTCAATCCCCCAGCATCCCATATGGTCCCCCAAGCCAGGAGCAATTTCTGAGGGCATAGCCAGGAGGAACCCCGGAGCATTACAGGATGTGGCCCAAAATTTAAAAAAATCCATTTTATACATATGTATATATATATATTTATATACACACTTTAGTTTATTATATAAGAGAATTAAGTATTTAATTATGTATACAAATGTAAGTAATATTTATTTTTATAAATTATTGTTGAGTGCTAAAATAACATATGCTTCATCCATTTATAATGCTCAGCAAAAGCTTAATGAGAGTTAACATTTTATTTAATATTTTTGTAGATTTGGGAGCTACACTTGGCACCTTCAGCATTTACTCCTGTCTGTACTCCCTACTAAACTCTGGTATTCATATGGGGTTCTAGAGCACTAACCTGGGTTGACTGTATTGAGGGCAAACTCTTTGCTTTATATATATTACCTTTGTCCCATGAGCTACTGTTTTAATCTCTTTAACCTTATTGCAATCTTTTAAATATGTACTTACCTATAAAATGTTTATATCAATTTATTCATTGAGCTTTATAGCTTTCTTCTTATTAGTTTTAAATTTTGAAAACTGTAAATGAGTATATTAATACAGTATACATTTTTGTAGATGCAATCTTCATATTATTTCTATTTATCTGATTATTGTTACTATTCATATTTTAAATGTCTTTTCATTTACTTTTAATGAGTACAATTTATTGTATAGCATATAACTAGTCAATTCCAGAATAGATTTATGCTTTAAAATTTTGATTTTATAATTCTCAGGAAATTATGTATTAATTTTATATAATTATAATTTATATATAAAATATCATTATGAATCATTTTATTTGTGATTAAATTTTTATTGGGGAGGGTTTTATAGCAAGTATTTTTTGATAGTCCATGGGCTTCTTGGACAATGAGGGTAATAGTTCAACGTGAGGCTCTGGGATACAGTGCTGCTTGAGTCCAAGAGTGTCAGTGATATACCAGACATCCTATCTATGAGCAGAGCCTCCAGGGCTCAGATGCATTCAATTGATATTGAGTTGCTAAGATATGACAAAATTCAAAACTTTTTGTGAAAGTTAAAGCCATCTACCAAAAGCCAATGGCAAATATTATTCTCAATGGAGATAAGATAAAAGCCTTTCCTCTAAATTCCTGAACAAGACAAGGCTGCCCTTTCTCACCACTCCTATTTAACATAGTGCTGGAAGTGTTTTGCCATAGTGATTAGGCAAGAAAAGGATATCAAAGGCATACAAATAGGAAAGGAAAGGATAGGATAAAAAGTCAAACTATCACTGTTTGCAGATGACATGATACTATATTTAGAAAACCTTAAAGACTACCTAAAAGCTTCTAGAGACAATAGATACATATAGCAAAGTGGCAGACTACAAAATAAACACTCAAAAATTAATGGCCCTTTTATATACCAATAATGATAGAGAAAAAATAGACATCAAAGAAACAATCCCATTCACATTAGTACCCTACAAACTGAAATATCTTGGAGCCAATTTATCTAAAAGTGTGATGGACTTATACAAAGAAAACTAGAAAACCCTGCTTCAAAAATAAAATAAGGGAACATGTGGAAATGGAGACACGTACCTTGCTCATGATTGGCAATGATAACATCACTAAAATGGCAATACTTCCCAAGGCATTGTACAAATTTAACACAATAAAAGATACCCATAATATTCTTCAAAGAAGTGGATCAAACACTCCTAAAATTTATCTGGAACAATACACACCCACTAATATCTAGAGCAACATTTTGGAAAAGGAATATGGAGGCATCACTTTCCCCAACTTTAAATTGTATTACAAAGCTATAGTCATTAAAATAGCATGATATTGGAAAAAGACAGATCAGTGGAATAGACTAGAGTATTCAGATAATGTTCCCCAGATATCAATCAATTAATCTTTGATAAAGGGGTAATAAATGAAAAATAAAGCAAGGAAAGCTTTTTCAACTAGTGGCATTGGGACAACTGGTCTGCCAATTGCAAAATAACGAACTCAGACCTCTATCTAACACCCTGCACAAAGATCAAATACAAATGGATTAAAGACCTTGATATCAGGCCAGAAACCATAAGGTATATAGAACAACACAAAGAGTAGTGAGAGCAGTTAGAGAAATAACTAAACTGAGAACTATCATAACAATGTCAATGAGTGAGGGATGAAAAAAGCCTGTCACGGATACATGCAGGGGGTGGTGAGGAGAGGAGTTAGGGCACTGGTTATGGAAGGTTGTACTGATGAAGGGGATGTTCTTTTTATGATTGAAACCCAACTACGATCATGTTTGTAATCACAGTGTTTAAATAAAGATAATATTATTAAAATATTTTATATAACCAATCCTATAATTAACCTTTTAAAATTTTAATACACTTAATTAGACATGTTACTGATATGTACAATTTTCAAATTTTGTTATTTAACTAATAACTCAGACAACAGAGTTGAGGACATTGTTTAGTTAAAATTTATAGAAACAAAGTAGATAAAAGGAATACATTTCACAAAATTACAATGATTATGATAGATATATGTTTGAAAATTTTATATTAATGTAAAGAAAAATAAAATTTAAGCCTGATTATAGTAAGATACATCTTTTCATAAGTTATCATACTCTTTTTGGATTGCATTGATATTGTTTGCTCTTATTCTGAAAATAATAATATAAAATATTTTTAACTTACCCATTTTAGATAAAAATGAATGTTCTCTTTGGTTAATGTTCTAGTTTAAATTACTTCCACAAGATATTGTACTGGTATACAAGTAATATATAGATGTTATAATACAATACAAGTATAGAGACTGGAGCTGGGCACAAGCAGTAGGATGTTTGCCTTACATGCATTTAACCTAGGATGAACCATGGTTCCATCCCCTGGCTTCCCATATGGTATCCTGACCAGGAGTAATTTCTGAGCACAAAGCCAGCAGTAACCCCTTAGAGTCACCGAGTGTGGCCCAAAACCAAAAAAAAAAAAAAAAAAAAAAAAAAAAAGTCCCCAAAACGTATAGAAGTATAGATACCTGATGCAATTAAACAATATTATAAAAATATCTATTTCAAAACTTTTAAGTAATGTAGACTGCTGACAATTTATCCCTAATAATTCTTAAATAGCAAGTATTTTAAATTCTTGTAATATCCCGATTTTTCAAAGAAAAATTTAAGGAATTTAGTACAGAAGCAAAACTGTCGCATTTGTGATTTATTTTCAGAATATAATTTCATGTTTTATTTTGTGTTTCATTGGGTTTCATGTTTGTTGAAACATGTACAGTATGATCAGGGCTTACTTATAATCAAATTTCACAATTTGTCAGTTACTCCAGAAAGTGATTGGATTACCCTGTGTTTTGGGGTACAGGACTTAGACACCTTTCATGCAAAGTATGCAATCCAGCCACTGGAGTAGAATATATACTTCATACCCTTCGGTATAGTTTTTCAATTACTTTCCTCTCATTTTGGTCTTTCAATTTTCATTTGAGAGACAAAATTTCTACTTTCTTGATTCTTTTCTATAATTTTAATTATTGATTTTAGTATTTTAAAATAGTTATAAATGTTTATTCTTTGTTGAATGTCTCTGACTGAGCACATTTATTTTATTTCAAGTTTCCCTTCTCTATGAGAGATTATTATTAGAATTTCAGTAGACATTTCTTTTTTTTTTTTTTTTTTTTTTTTGGTTTTTTTGGCCACACCCGGTAACGCTCAGGGGTTACTCCTGGCTATGCGCTCAGAAGTTGCTCCTGGCTTGGGGGACCATATGGGACACCGGGGGATCGAACCGCGGTCCATCCAAGGCTAGCGCAGGCAAGGCAGGCGCACCTTACCTTTAGCGCCACCGCCCGGCCCTCAGTAGACATTTCTAATCTTGGCAATCACAGCTACTCATAGGCCATTCGTTATATTATTAGATGATTTGTCAATAAAAAGATAATAGTCAATAATATTTATTTATATTTAATACAATATACTGGTAGTGACTAAATAAATGACAATATTTATAGCAAAATAATTTTACCAGTGGTCAAAACTATTTAAAAATCACAATTTTTGGATACCCAAAACACATTCATACTCATTTGCAGAAGTTGAAATATCACTTAAAAATAAAAATAATGATTTTTTGTTTCTATACATGTTAGCATGTAATTTATCACTGTAAGTATTGTCCTTCAGTGATATAAAATTTCACTTCAATTATTTATCATTTATCTGAATTAGAGAAATATGTGAAGTGTTCTTTAGTTTTCTTAACTAGACTTGACTGATTAGACAGAGGAATTAGGAAAACTCCATTTTAATTTACCACTTAGTGAAAAAAAAATAAATGTATATCAAATTTGCAAAACAGCAATCAAGAGAAAACATGAAACTACTATCATAAATGTGTTTTAGATTTCTCAAACTTTAAATTTGGAACCACATGCAGCTGTGCTCAGAGCTTCCTCTTGATTCTATGCTCAAGGATTCTTTACTGGTGGTCCTAAGGGACTGGCTATATGTGGCACCATGCGAAAATCAGAGCCAGTGCAGCAGCGGCACATTCCATACTTGTGGTACTCCCTTAAGCCCTTTAAGAATATTTTTCTAGAAGAGTATATATATATATATATATATATATATATATATATATATATATATATATATATATATATATATATATATATATATATATATAATAAATTTATATAAATACATAGATATAAAAACTCAGGGCCAAAGCAGTGACACCAGAGGTAAGGTATCTGCCTTGCCAACACTAGCCTAGGATGGACCGCGGTTAGATTCCCCAGCATTCCATATGGTCCCCAAAAGCCAGTAGCTTTTCTGAGCACATATCCAGGAGTAATGCGAGAGTGTCAAATGGGTGTGGCCCAAAAACAAAAAACTAAGAAAGTTTTTTTTTCAAATTACTGTTTTCTCAACATTAGAGAATCTTATTTTTCCTGAATTTAAACATGGCACCAAAAAGACAAAGTTATAAAAGAATGGAAATGACAAATAATGACAATGGAAATGACAAATAGTTTATTCAAATATGTGAAAAGCAAGATTTTTCAGAATTTAATTTATTTTACCATGATCAGCTATGATTATTCACTAAAATGATTATAGTTTGTTCATTTTATTTTATTTATTTTTTGGTTTTTTGTTCACATCCAGTGACACTCAGGGATTACTCATAGGTATGTGCTCAGAAATCGTACCTGGCTTGGGGGACCATTTGGGACGCTGGAGAGGATCAAACCAAATGTGTCCTGGGTAAACAGAGTGCAAGGCAAATGCCCTACCACTGCACTATTGCTCCAGCCCCAGTCTGTTCATATTAACTTACCAGTATAAAAGAGTTTATTATCTCTAGAAAACTTTTATGTATGTTATACTGAATTTGGATAATGTTCCAGCAATTTTAATCAATTTTACTATGAAACAGAACTATTATTTGGCTTGGGAATGTTTTAAAATGGATCAATTAAGTATTCTACATTATAAAGATAGAGCCATGTAAAGTAACTGAGCTATTGAGCAGTGATTTTCCTAAAATAGCTACCAACATACCAACATAGGTAAACCGATTGCTGAATCAATTATTTACAAGTACTATTTAAAATTACTTACAAATAATAAAAATACAGTTCCAAACAATAATTTAAAATATTAAGCATTTGATATATCTAAACATTTGTTTCCAAACAATAGTGATTTTATATATCAAGCATTTGCTATATTAAACTATTTGTATTTCAAAGATAAAGCTTTGAAATCATAGCTTCAGAGTTTTCAAATAATTAGTATAGTAGAAGGTAGAAATCATCATTATTAGTCTAATACTTGATATCATACATGAAGTTTCTGATTAGGGAGTTATTGAATAGAAATAATATTATTTCTAATATATAGATATTTATTTAAGCACCATGATTACAAGCATGTTTGTAGTTGGGTTTCAGTCATAAACAGAATACCCTCCTTCACCAGTGCAACATTCCCACCAATAATGCTTCCTTTCTTCCCCTGCCCCTGCCTGTATTCATGATAAATATTAATATTGAAAAGACATGGACATGAAAAAATACTTTATTTTTTCAATTTATTACTTTAGAGAAATTTTCATTTATTTCAAATTTTCACAAGATACATTTTGTTTTTTAATATTTTGCTTTAAAAACTAACATTTTCTTTTAATATTTTTAAACCAGTTCTTTCTTCTAATTTCTCAAATTTAAGTGACAACTATAAAACATAGTAATTTTTTTACTCCATTTACTTCTAATCTCCTCCGTCCTTTCTACCATTACATCTCCATTTAAAAAAAATCATATGAAAATAACAATATCAAATAAGGCATTTATGATGACTGATAGCTTGTCAGTCTCTAGGAAGGAGATAATGAATACAGTCGTTAACACTGGCATGATTTACTTATGAGAGAAACACAGCCTGTAGACAGTGTTGTCAGGGTGGTGCCTGATATATCTGACAATCGGATGTGTTCCAACACGTAGCATGTTTCAGCAGGCAGGTTTGTAGTAGGAAGTAATAAATCCCAAATCAAAACAAGGACTCAGGACAGTAGGTATGAGATGAATAAGCAAGTGTGAGAGCCCAGATTTTGGCCAGAGAATGCAAGAGCAGGAGGCAGAAATGAATATGAGGATGATCACATTCTCAGTACTGGAGCTTAGTTACCTTATCTGATAGTGGTTTTCTGAGTAAAGGCTAAAATTATGTAGAAATACTTCATCTAGTCTGAAGTTCTTAGCTTTAACTATTAATCATGAGATACAAATCATGTACATTTTGTAGAAGAACTTTCAGTTATTTAGTTGCAACCCTGTTGTTATGTATTTATTGTTTATGCCATTGTCCTAATAAAATTTATGACAATTATAATTCTACTTAATATTTCTTTTATATATACCAATCAATGGAATGTATTTAATCTTTCTGAACACAGTATATTTAATAACTTTTAAGAACTAGGTTTTTATTCCAAATTAAGTTTTATTTACATAAAAAACCAACAACAACAAGTTTCAAAGTACTGTAGTTCTTATGTCACTAATAGAATACTATAGTTTTCTTTCAAATGCAAATGTGGCTTAGATGTATTAAAGGATTTATTATTTATCCTGTTTCCAATAAGTTTTTATTTGTCTAAAAATAAAGTACAGGGGCCAGTGCAATGGCACAGCAGTAGGGCATTTGCCTCACATGTGGCTGACCCAGGACTGATAGCTGTTCGATACCCCAGCATCCCATAAGGTCCCAAAGCCAGGATGGATTTCTGAGCTTATAGCCAGGAGTAACCCCTAGACTTCACTGGGTGTGCTCCTCCCCAAAATTAAAAAAAAGAAAAGTATAGTATAGTACTTATTTTAAATAACTTTTTCATATATTATTTTCTTACATCCTTATTCTAATTTGAGCAGTGATTGTATGGGATTTGGGATTGTGAAACACATGAACACATGCAGTTATTCCTTATGTTTTGCAGAAAAAAATATGATGGGCTGTAGGGTGGATTACAATAGAAAAAAATCAGCACAACTCCTTTACATAGATTCATGAATTATTTCAATGATAGAGATACAACAGTGTTTATCATTTTCTATTTTTATGCATGTTATTGTGTGAATATCTCTGACACTGTGAATAAATATTCATATATTCACACAGATATTAAGTTGAATTGCCTATTGCTGTTCTCTACTACTTTTGGTTGGATTTGTTTCTAGAATGACATCTGTAGTTAGATTTTCAAGTTCAGTTGCTTGCCCAGAACTACTTGTTTATTTAATTTCAAATTTATACGCATACTGTTTTATACTTAGATTTCCATATGTTGTGCCATTCTGTCACTGAGTACAGTATGTTGAGTACAAGGTGTCATATATTTATCTCATTTGCATATTTTCTTATACTTTATTTGTTTGGATGCCTAAAATGTAAGACTTTGTGTAGTTCAAAAACTACTAATTTGGATAAATTGGGAAATAAGATTAAAATATGAATGTTTACATGTTCACAAAATTTCAGTATTTTTAAAAAACTAATTTAATGAAAATGGGGGATAATTCTATTTCAATTGAACTTTCTAATTAGTTAATACTTAACTCTTTATAAAATATTATCATTGAATTCAAGTTATAATTTATAATTCATTGATATCTCAATTTTATTCAACACAAAGATGTACAGTGAAAAAGAGAACATAGACATTAGGGAGCACAATATACAAAAGATTAACTTCATTAACGTTACCTGTCATCACATTGTGATCACATAATCCTTTATTCTGTTTATATAGTGTATTGTGTCACATATTTTAACTTTTATATGTGTTAATATTTTTCCTGTCCTTAAGTTTAAAATTTTAATAGAACACTGTTTCAAAAACATATGTAATGATTTTCTAATACAGATTTAGAGATAAATTCTCTTTTAGCAAAAAAAAATAGCCAATGTAGGAAAGGGTTTCAATACAAATGTATAACAAATCATACTAAAACAATGAATGACAAGAGGTAGTCAGCAAAATTACCAGCAGAAGTTGTGTTAGTAATTCTAAGTCAAAAAGACACCCAAAGTTACAAACCAAGGATCAATATTAAATATTTTAAATCATAGAAATATTTGTCATATTTTACAATCTAAAATATACTCATGCCATCATCTTATGTAATTTTTATTCCCCATATATAAATGGCAATGTGACCATGTTATTAAATCACCTCAATTAAATTGTATCTGGTTTGCTGTATTTCATAAGAAAAAAATCATGATTTGTGGGGGGCCACACCCAGTGATGCTCAGGAGTTAATCCTGGCTTGGGGGACCATATGGGACACCAGAGATCTAACTCAGTTTTGTGCTGGATCAGCTACGTGCAAGGCAAACACCCTACTGCTGTGCTAGTGCTCCTGCCCCATGATATTTTTTTAAAGAGCTACTCACTGCAGGCATAAAGCTTACTTGAAATTAAGCTTGACAGGGAGAGATGTGACCATTGTCTCATACCCATAGTTTTCATTTCCTCTTTATGTTGTTGTTAATTTCCTCAGATTGTGTTAATATGAACCAAAGTACTTCACTTGGCTATTTGCAGTGTTTTCAAAACCAAATGTTTCTTTTGTGTGTGTGTTTTTAATCTTCAATACTTGGTGCAATAGAAGCTGCAAAGATTGGCCACTTTATCTATGAAACAGAATTTTGTATACCAATAAATCCTAGTTTAAAGACAAAAAAAAAAGAAATTAAAAGAGAAAGCTTTCACAATAAAATTATAATCGAGACATGAATACTTGATTCTGAATCTGCAAAGTCATGTATGAGTAATGTGATAAGAACCTTGGGAGCAACTAAAATTACTAATAGCATTTTATGTGTTCAGTAGAGAGGATTTTAACTTACCAAGTAATATCCATTGAACTCTTTATGTAGGGGAATAGCAGATCTTTTATTTTCAATTGACCAAAGTGCTTAACTTAGAGCAAAAAGCTTGATACTTAAAGTCAAGGAGTGATCAAGATAAACAAAAAGTCATTTTGAAATTTTGATATGTCAAAACTAATGATATTTTCAAAGCTATTGCACTGCATGCAACTCTTCAAAGCTAAGATCTCTGTTTTATAATATGTTGTAAACATTTCTTTGTTTTGTTGACTTTTTCTTTTTAATTAGATTATTTATTTTTATATATATATTTTATTTAAACACCTTGATTACATACATGATTGTGTTTGGGTTTCAGTCATGTAAAGAACACCACCATCACCAGTGCAACATTTCCACCATCAATGTCCCAAATCTCCCCCCATCCTACCCACCCAACCCCTGCCTAGACAGGCTTTCTAGAACCCTCATACAATCTCATTATTAGGATAGTTCAAAATGTAGTTATTTCTCTAACCAAACTCATCACTCTTTGTGGTGAGTTTCATGAGGTGAGCTGTAACTTCCAGCCCTTCTCTCTTTTGTGTCTGAAAATTATTATTGCAAGAATGTCTTTCATTGTTCTTAAAACCCATAGATGAGGGGCCAGAGATATAGCATGGAGGTAAGGCGTTTGCCTTTTATGCAGAAGGTCATCAGTTCAAATCCCGGCGTCCCATATGGTCCCCCGTGCCTGCCAGGAGCAATTTCTGAGCATGAAGCCAGGAGTAATCCCTGAGCACTGCCGGGTGTGACCCAAAAACCACAAAAAAAAAAAACATAGATGAGTGAGATTATTCTGCATTTTTTTCTCTCTCTCTCTGCCTTATTTCACTCAGCATAATAGATTCCATGTACATCCATGTATAGATAAATTTCATGACCTCATCTCTCCTGACAGTTGCATAATATTCCATTGTTTATATGTGCCAGTTTCTTTAGCCATTCATCTGTTGAAGGGTATCTTGGTTGTTTCCAGAGTCTTGCTATGGTAAATAGTGCTGCAATAAATATAGGTGTAAGGAAGGGATTTTTGTATTGTATTTTTGTGTTCCTAGGGTATATTCCTAGGAGTGGTATAGCTGGATCATATGGGAGCTCAATTTCCAGTTTTTGGAGGAATCTCCATATTGCTTTCCATAAAGGTTTGAATAGGATCAAAATATATTGAACAGTTAAAAGCCGTAAAATGGAAAGTTTTTTGGAAATGTTAGATATCTTTTAGTTATATTTTTTATGAAAAGTTTCTTTTATTCACTCTCTTTTTTTTTTTAGAAAAAGAATCCTTATCTATTTTTTTCAAGCTTCGGTTTTATTTTACTTTGACCATTGCATAATGGAAATGTGCAATATTACTGTACTTTTTTTGGTGACTGGTGAACTGTGCAAATTCCTTTTTTATGCCTCAGTAGCTTTTAATTTCACTATTTCAATTTCCCAAATTGTATTTAGTTTAGCAATGCACCATATTGTTTACTGTTCCTATGTCCTCAATTAGTTTTCTCAGTGTTATAACAATTGATTGTTCCTTTAGTTCTCATTTGGTTGGTTTCCTCCTTTGAAAAGAATTGCAGTTTCTGACAATGTTATCTTTGGGATTTCATAGGATAGAAATTTTTACATAAATATTAGATTTTATAACATATGGAAGAATATAATACAGTATATCATCTCATAGGGAATAAATTTATCTTGATTTTTGTATTTGAAGTAATATTAGTCAATATTGACTTCTTCATTTTGTTCTTTCCTTTGAGTATTGATTTAACTATTCTATATAGTTGTGCATTTCAATGCAAAATTTAAATTCAGTTTCTAGGTTATGAAAAAATCCTGTAGTATTTTTGAATATACAAATATATACATATATTTGGTAAAATTGCATATTAGCAAATGTTCAATATTTGTATTTAGTATAATGAGCCACCTTTACAGATACTTAGATTTTCTACAAATATTTGATTTTTTTTCTGTATTGAATTTGATTTTATAAAAAACTTTTATTTAATTGCCTTAATGTGCTTTTTTTTCCTATTTTCTTCAGTTAATTAACATAAAGTACTGTAGCTTGTAACATACTGCATTATGCTTAATATTTATAAAAAATAAATATATTTTGGTGATTCAGAGGAAAAAATCTCAGTTTTTGATTTATCTTAGTTCTTCACATTTTCTTAAAATAGGATTACTTTACACTTTGGAAAAATACACATTTTTATGCACATTTTAAATAGTCTCATTAAAACAAAAAGTAAAACGGTAAAGATATTCTTAATCAATTGTACATTAAATCTATATTTGAAAATGCTATTATATGTGTGATTTGATACATTACATTTTGCCACACCAGTAATCTCTAAACATAATTCAGCAGTAATTGAAACTATCATGAAAGATTGTAAATAATCACTTGTATTTTTTAAATAAGTTTCAAAGTCAGATAGAAATATTACACTATATTCTCAAAACCTTTTAATTTTTTTACATAATTGCTATCAATTACTTTTAATTAGGGTAATTTGTAAACATTTAGAATTTTGCATGCCAGTGTATGTGTTGTGTGTATATTTTTACTTAAATAAATACATATTCTTTCATCTCATTTTTTAGAGGTACACAAACACTCTGCCATTATTTGACAGTTGATTTTTTTCCTAGACATTTATTCTATACGTGATTTTTAATTATAGTTTTATTACTCAATGAACTTCACAATGGCAACATTTTAGCATTTATCCACCATGACAGATGGTAAACTAATGAAGCTTACACAACTTGCATATGGAAATGTTTACTACATAAGACTTCTCTGATTCGAGAGAGGTCAAAGAGCAAGTTTTATTTATTCTTTTTTGTTGTTTTTGATCCTGAAAAAATTGCAAGACTGATTCTTGGAAATGTATATTTTGTGTACTTCAATTGTACTCAATATTGTTTGTTTACACCTGGACTAATACGATTGGAAACATCACCACAGTTCATTAACTAAACTTTGCATGAAATCTTAAATAAACCTTGATTTTAAAACATGATGCTGCTCATTACAGAGTTAATTTATCATCTTAATATTCAGATTATCTTTACACATTGTGGGGGGGCACATTGGTGATGCTCAGGGCTTATAGGCTTTACTCCAAGGTATAATTCCTGGATGTCTTGGGGAAACATATGGAGTGTCAGTGATGGAATTCATATCTGTGGTGTGCAAGTCAAGTATCCAATTAGCTATACTGTCATTCTGGCCTCTATTACTTTTATAAATACTATCTTATCTGATAGCAAAGAATATATTTAAGCTAAGTACACACTAACCATATCCTAATGGACTTCTATGACTATTATTACTGCCGGCAATATTGCATCCAATAACTCATTTCTTATGATGATGATTTCACTCTATTATTAAAAAGATATATTTTATTAATTTAAAAAAGTATATTTCACTCATTCCATACCTAAACAAATTAGCCTAGCCAATTGTTGCATGCACAAAGTGTGTAAAAATAAAAAATTTCTCCAAAAATGACAGATAACAAAAATAATTTTAAAAAAGACTTGCTCATCAAGCCCTTGTTCTCCATTGATCTTACATCTCACAAACTTGTCTCTATGTACTTTTGTTTGTTCTTTAGTTCTTTTATTTTCACTTGGGGAAAACCCATGTTCTCTCTTCAGCACATGCTTCTAATACAATGCTGTCTTCTCACCAGACATTTTCCCACTCCCAGTCCTCCACCTTCATCCACTAACATGATGAGGTTAGTCCCATAAAACAATCCTCAGGCTCCTTTGCCTTTGGGAACTTTTTATTACCTTCTTATGTTTCTTTATATTCTACATGAGAGAGAAAGGCAGAGATCACTTTGAATCTGTTTCACTTCTTACTTGACAAAAAGTCAAATTTGTGTGCAATTCCTTTAATTCTGGTACAAAAATTCTAACGCCATGATATTCTTATGCTGTTAACATGATGCTCTCCAGATCATTTACTTAGCTGTAAACTGCACTATTTTGTCATTTCTTATAGCTAAGTATAATTAGATCATGTATGTACCATAGATATTTTCTATAGTCTCTGTGAAACTCAGTTTTTAATATAATTTTTATTTTAATTATAGTGGCTTGTATATCGTTCACAGTAATATTCCAGGTACATATTTACATTGAATCAGGGGAGTTCCCACCACCCAATTGTCCTCCCTCAACCGCTCCCATCCTGCCTCCCATATCCTCCACTCTCCCCCCCCCCAGGGGTGCTAGAATGCATGGTCCCTTCTGTGTCTAGTTTATTACTTAGTGGTCTTATAACTGTTTGGTCTTGGTGCCTCCATTACTGCCCCCTCTAATTGGGAGGCTGGACTAGAAAGTTCAAATTATGTGGTTTTTTTGAGGAAGAGAAAGGTAATATAATGGGGTAAAAATCGACTACGCTGACTATGAGCAGAGTCATTCTAGAAGCTCTCATCCTTGGTTTGAGGGACGAAGGGGAAAAGAAGGTGAAACACCACAACAGTTCAAAAAGAGGAATCAAATAAGATATCCAGTGAGCACTGCAGCAATAAAAATATGCACCACATAGTTGTCATGGTCTTGAGATAGGAAATATGACAAGGTGCAAAGAGGAAGAAAAGAAAAGAAGAAAGAAAAAATAAATACATAATTAAAAAATGGACAACTACTTCAGTATCTACCCCAAAACAAAGAAATCGACAAAAACTAGATAAAAAAATAATAAAAAATTAAAATTAAAATTAAAAAAAAAAAAGAAAAAGAAGGATTATTTAGTGTTTTTTGTCTTTCCCCCTCCCCCCTGCATAGGCACAGTAAATATTGGGGTCATCCGAAACGGGAATCCCCTTGGCCTAAGAGATACAGGGTTTCTCTACCCTTGGAACATATTGTCATGGGATTATCTATAGACTCCTTTCACGTTCATTTACTCTCCCCTTGGTGTTTTTGTGCCGCATGGAAGACTTCTGCTCCGATCTGGATGTTAAAAACAGACCTCTAAATCTAGAGGTCTCAGTCTGTGCACAGGTCAAGGAGTGGAACTTATAATGAAGACTTTCTTTGTGATTTTAGAAGTTCTGTTTCCTCAATGTCATTTTAATCTGTCTTCTGTGGTTCAGTCCTTGCGCTGAAACTGAGATGGATCTTGGGGTATCATCTTTCAATATGTTTTCGATATGTTTCCAGAAGACCTGTTCAGTTGCAATTGCCTCAGTCAGGACTCTGGAATTGGATGTCATGATTGTTATGCAGGTCGTAGACCAAACCCTAGACTAGGGCTTTCTTGTTGGTCCCAGAATACATACTGCCAGGTCATAGAGTGGTAAGTCTTCTGATTTTGTTTTATCATTAGGTAGGATAACCTGTTCTTATGTCCATTTGTTCCCAATTTCCTCATTGTCAGGATATCATATTAGAACTGGCTCATGTATTCACTATAGGAGCCTGCTGCTAGTCATTATTTTGACAATTTTGAATTACATTTTAGTCTTGCATTTAGAAAACATTTTCTGGGGGCCAGTGAGGTGGCAAGCACTAGCCAAGGAAGGACCGCAGTTTGATCCCCCGGCGCCCCATATGGTCCCTCCAACCCAGGGGCAATTTCTGAGTGCTTAGCCAGAAGTAACCCCTGAGCATCAAACAGGTGTGGCCCGCAAACACAAAAACAAAAACAAACAAACAAACAAAAAAGAAAACGTTTTCTGTTTTACCAAATTTTAGATTGCTTTCACAATCATTCAGGTAACCTTGAAGTTTAAGAAGTTGTTGTTGAGAAAAACTGTTTTTCTCCTAAACCTGAAAATTGCGTAAATCTAAGCTGGGAAACGAGGTCTAGTTATATGTAACAATTTTGTTGAACTTAACTAAAACTGGAAGAATTATATTTTTTTGTAGGGTGGGTTGTTTCCTCATGTATTTCTAAGAGTGTTTTGTTAAATTAAAAAGTATCTTCCCAGGGGCCGGGCGGTGGCGCTGGAGGTAAGGTGCCTGCCTTGCCTGCGCTAGCCTAGGACGGACCGCGGTTCGATCCCCCCGCGTCCCATATGGTCCCCCAAGAAGCCAGGAGCAACTTCTGAGTGCATAGCCAGGAGTAACCCCTGAGCGTCACAGGGTGTGGCCCAAAAACCAAAAAAAAAAAAAAAAAGTATCTTCCTTCACTAAAAAAATGACCTGAAATTAATTGAATATTACTGAATAGTAATTCTCTATAGACAGAATACAATGTTTTCATAAATTCATTATGTAGGAAAAAGCATTTTGAAACTTCTGTCATGATGGCTGGCACCATGAAGAAAATAAGCAATACAGAGAAGAGAAAGTGGTAGGGTAGTGAGTAGCCAGTAATCTACACGGAGAGAGAAACACAAAATTATCTGAGTGAATGATAAAAAATGGGACATCTAAACTTATTTTGGTTGAAGACATTTTTTTTTTGGTGAGGACAACTCCTAGCTGATTTCAGGGCTTACTCCAATTTTTGTGTTTTGTGGCACAACTCCTGGCAGGTTCAGGAGACTATATGTGGTGCCAATGATTGAGCTTGGATAGGCAGCTTGCAAGTAAGCAGATTACAACTTATGAATAAGTACATGCTGTCCTATTTCTTCAGCCATAGTAGAAGATTGTTTAAAACAAATACAAAAGAATATGTAAGCATCTGTGTTTGATTATATAAAAGTCCAGATTGGCTAGGAGTGATAGTAGGGCAGGTAGGGAGTCTGCCTTGCATGTGGCTTACCTGATATGATTTCTGGCATTACAAATTTAGAACACATCCAGGAGTGATTCCTTAGTTAAGAGCCAGGAAAAACCCTTAAGCATTGTGGAGTATGCTCCCCCAAACACCCATACAATCAACATTTATTTTCTATTAACCTTTATAAAATCCCTAAATAAAACTATACTAAAATTATTTATACAAACCTAATGAATGAATTCCTCCCTTATCAAATTATTTCATCTTCTTTTTTCTTACTAAAATCTGGCACATTTACAGGTTTTGCCTTAGCTTATCCTACTATATAGCACTACCCATATAACACCACTTTGTAGAAAATAATTGATATCCAGTCATTATTTGTTAAATGACCGAATTAGGAAAACAAAAATTGAAGAAAACTATTGAATACTGACTTCCAAACTGGCATAATTTCTGTAAAATATAAATTTTAATTTTAAATATAAATTTAGTTCCTAATACATTTACATTTTAACTAAAGTATCTATTTTTGTTGGAAAAGTTGAATTATATGTGTCATGCAGAGAGAATATTACTTATCTGAATAAAGTTATCTGGATAAACTACTGGAGATGCTCAGGTGATCATATATAATGCTGATTCAAACCTCAATTGATGTGATATAAGCTAAATTTCTTATGCCTCGTATTACTTTTTTGGAGGGCGATGGAAGCACACACCCATCTATTCTCAGGAGTGCTCAAATCTCTTCATTCTATGCTTAGGGATAACACCTGGTTGTCTGGGGGTGAGAGGGACATGCATATACTATGATGAGGAACAAATCCAGGTCTTCCAATAACAATGCAAGAACCTTATCACTTTATTCACCCCAAACCCCATCACTGTACTGTCTTTAATGGTGTTTTTGATATGGTTTTAATAAGCCAATTTTATGACGACTAGTAAAACATCGTAATGTCATGTTTTAAAGGAAATCAAAATTATTTTACATGGTTATCTATTGTTTTTATTTATTAGTTCATGTCAAGTTATTTGAAATATCATTTTCTTTATGATAAAAAGGCAATAATAATGCTGAAAATAAAAAAGAAAATTGGCATAATGTTAATATAGAAATTTTCCAATTTCTGAAATGTTTCACGTGATAAATAAGGAAGTAGCAATCTTCAGTATTTTGTTTGTTTGTTGTTGGGCCACACCTGGTGGCACTTAGTGATTACTCCTGGCTCTGTGCTCAGAAATCGCTCCTGACAGTCTCGGGGGTTCATAAAGGATTCTGGTAGGATGCTGGGGATGAAATCAGGTCTATCTTGGGTTGACCATGTGCAAGGCAAACAGCCTTCCATTGTGCTTTTGCTCTGGCTCCAATTTTTAGTATTTCTTCAGTAAATTGTAGCAAATATTTTCCTTACAAAAGTAAAACAAACAAACAACAAACAAACAAACAAAAAAAAAACACCTGAGACTAACTAGATATTTCATTGGTAAGGGCCTTAACTTTTTTGTAGCTGACCAGATTTAACCCCCTCTGAGAAGCTCACCAGGACTATGCACACAGAGCCAGGATTGAGCCCTCAGCAGAGCAGGTTGTGGTTTTGGCAAAACAAGACAAAATAAATCAAAAGTTACAGTACACAAATTAAAACAATAGAATCTTCATATGTGAAGAATTTGCAATCAGATTAAGTATGTGATACAGTACATTAATAAAGACAATAAATAGGTAGAGAAGTTAATAATAAGCTAGTGGAGGTATCAATAAAAACTTCATTTTTCCATATGTAACAATATAATATTTTATGTTAATATTACTATTCAGTAAACATATTGTTTAAAAAGTCCAAAAAATAAATTTCTTGAATATATACTCAAATATGTATATTTTACATTCTATTTATTTAACTTTTCTGCCAGTGTTATAAAATCAAAAACAAGTATGCACTCTGACAACAGAGATAAATCAGAGTTAAAACCTGGGTATAACAGAAAAAAATTCTTAAGTTGTCAGGCATCTTTTGGAAGTGAGTATTTTTTCATGTTCACTTCTGAGTCAAAAGTGTCGACATCCTTATATCCCTATGTCAACAGGAAGAAAATTGACTTAAAAATGCATTGCCTACTTCTCTCTGACTAGGTGATTGTGAAAGAAATTTGGGTGATCTACTGTAGTTCCATGAAGTCTTAGATTTGAAGAACAGGAAAACTGCAGAGAATCCTGGCTATTCTCCCAGAATAAGGCATCACCTTGTTCACTTCAATGTAGTCTAAAATTGGTCCTTAGTTTAAAGACTTGTTTCACCAGCAATTGGCCAGAGTGTGATTTGCTTCAAAAGAAATATATTCACGTTAGCTAAATTTGCAGAATGGAAGAATACTCAATTTTATAATGGGAAACCGGAGGAATGTTAGATGCTGAACATCTTTTTTCCCTATGGAAGTTCTAAAAATGGTCAAATTATACTTCACATGTAAGCATACTTACCTGTAAAGCACTGAAATGCTGTACGTGCATTATCTAATTCAATTCTAGTAAGACTCTGAGAAAGCTACTATTGGTAACCTCATTTCAGAGATAAAGAAACTGAAAGTCAAAAAGGTTAAGAGATTCCCAGTAAAATGTCTAGATATTTCTAGGTGCCCGGATTTAAATTTAAGTAATGATATTCAGAATTTAAGTAAAGATATTCAGAAATAAATACTTTTAATCCCATATGCCGTAATGTCTTTCTTAAGAGAAATGATTATTTACTTCTGTATATAAATCATCATTACAACATATTTTTCTATTTATTTATTCATACTGAAACCAGGATGGTGCGACATTTGGACTAGAGTACCTTTGTCCTTAGACAAATATTCATGTCTTACAATAGTCATATTTTACTGTTACTTTTTCATCTTATACATTTTGATCATAGAAATACTCTTATCAATATTAACAATTAGGGCCCAGAGAGATAGCACAGCGGTGTTTGCCTTGCAAACAGCAGATCCAGAACCTAAGGTGGTTGGTTCAAATCCCGGTGTCCCTAATGGTCCCCTGTGCCTGCCAGGAGCTATTTCTGAGCAGACAGCCAGGAGTAACCCCTGAGCACCACCGGGTGTGACCCAAAAACCAAAAAAAAAAAAAATTAAATAATCAAATACACTAGCTAAATTATATTCTAATTCCATTAAATATCATGAGTCAATTTTGAGTAATTGTTTTTACTTTATTCTATTCACTGCTTACTATAAAAATCTAACTTTTTTAATTTGCTTTTGGAGCCACACTCAGCAGTGCTCAGGGGTTACTCCTGACCTCCTGGCTATGCACTCAGAAATCGCGCCTGGCTTGGGGGACCATAGGGATGCCAGGATCAAACCAGGTTCTTCCTGGGTCAGCCATGTGCAAGGCAGACAGCCTACGACTGCGCCATCACTCTGGCCCCTAAAATTTAACATTTTTAACTTTCAGAACATTATATTACTTAGAGAAAATAAATCAGTTAAATTCTGGTAACTTGAAAGGTTAAGTATTTGTCTTTTAAAAGAAGATAATGTAATCCATCTTATTCTCTTTATCTGCATTCCAAAGATAAGATGAAACATAGAAAAACATTTCTTTCTTGTCAGCTTTCTGCTTTTCTATATTCTATAGTAATAGTTAAGTCAAAATGATAAACAACCAGAGTTTTAGCTTTTTTCATTACTATAACCTCTATGGGATAGTTGGCTTAAGGTCTTTAAATTTTATAATTAACAAAGAAAAATTTGACCTTGTCTGATATTGTGTCTAATTGCCCTAAATCCTAATTTAAAGTATTATCCCTAAGGATCTCACTACCAGACATACTACATCACCCTGCAGACTATAGACACACTCACACACACATTAGATCTCATTCTGCTGTTAGAATATCAGAATAGATTTTGTAGTGGAATGGAACTTTAGATGAGTTTATGTATATAAGTCATTTCTATTTTAACTATAGTATTTCATGTGCTTTGTGTTTTACAATTGTGATTAAACTGATTACTGAACAAATACAAATGTAAGTATTTAAATAGTGCATATAAATATTTCCCTTAAATAATTTTATTCTAGTATTTAATTAGACCTAATTTACATTAGAGGTTTAAATGAACTAAACATGTGGTGTGTGAATCTGAGTATAAATATATTGTTATTTATACAAAGTCTTAAATTTTAAACAAGAGATCAAGACACTGAAGTATATTCTCTTGACTCTCTTCTTTCATTAATATGAGATTTCACATTTATTTAATGAAGTAGCCAGAGACACATTTTCAAGGAGAAACAGACAAAATTATATTTCTCAATTCTGATTCTGAAATATATCTTCAAAAAATATTTAAATGTCTTATGAGTCATTTATTTTGTGAATATACACATTTCTATAATTAAGGTCACAGATGCTATAAAATTAATCCAAAATGGAAACTAATTTGATCTAAATATATTAAGGCAAAAATAATTTTTCTAATTAAAGTGGTGTGAGGAGCCGGGAGAGTAGAACTCCCCCAGTGTTGCTATGCATTGCCTGCTTGCCTTCATGCCTGCCTGATTGTGAAGAATGGGAACCGAAACCAGAAAGTCTGCAAAGGACAGGCCAACAGGATATACGCAGCTCTAAAAAAAATATGTCAGGGACAAACAGTTCTTGCCAGTTCTCACTGTGATCAAGAAATCATGGCCATGAAAAAGGAAATAGTGTCATACAGGTTTATGAGTACCAGTAACAAAACCTTTTACATCAGTAGCATAAAGAACAACATGTTACTTAAGAATTTAACTGTTGGTCTCTGGTAATCTGTAACTGTCATCTGAAAATGTGTATGTGACATCCGTGATTTGTGGTTTTTTCACTCAGCCCCACTAACTTCACCCGGCTCTACTGAGGGCTGTGAGCAAAAGACTAATCTGGCGAAATATGATTGGTGATAGCCATGCCTTTCCCTACCCCCGCTTCCCCATCGCTGAAAAGTATATAATCACATCCTGCCTGAAATAAAGCTGCTCTTGATTTCTCTTTTGATCTCATGAGTCATTACTAACTTTTGCCTCCACAGGTACTCAGAAGAGCACGAACCCTATCACGTTGTGTGGCTCTCCACAGGTTTCCTCACTGCTGGCCAGTGTAGGATAGGGCCCCCGATATAGGGGTCCCCTCTGGGGAGCCACATCTGGCGCCAAACGTGGTTTTCCTGCTCTTCTCCCTCGTCGCCGGTCGTTCCCGGGAATTCTCCGCGTCTCCCTTTTCTTTCCGTGAAGGGTGAGTTTCCCTTGCGCAGACGCGTTAAGAATTTCATGCATGCATCCCTCAGGGTGACTCTTCGTCTCCCTCCCAGGCGACCCCCGCCTTCTGGCCTCTCGTCCGTTGGGACCCCATATATCTTTCCTCTCCCTCCTCTTTCTTTTCGCTATGGGCTCTACACTCAGTACCGAGGAAAAATTCGTTCAATCCCTTCAGGATGAACTTATATCCAGGAAGGTTCATGTTTCTAAGGCAGACCTTTATCAATTTTTTAACATCCTTCATAAAGCTTCCCCTTGGTTTGTGTTTACCGCCCCTAAGATCGCCCGTTCCACTTGGTTGAAAATTGGGCAGGATTTGACGGATTTTTGTAACACACAAAATGATTCTGCTTTTAAGGACTGCATTCTTCAATATTGGAAACTCCTCGATGGCCTTATTACTGCAGCTCCTATCTCTTCCTCCTGCGCCGCTATCATCAAAGAGGGACAGGCTATCCTTACTAATGCTTCACGTTCTCATACTCCCTCCTCTCCCATGTCCCCCTCGCCTGAGACCTTTCGGCCCCCGCCATACGCCCCTGTTCCTGCAGATTCCTCTGCCTCGTCCTCTTTCGTTGCCATTACTCAGGCTCCTTCTCCCGACCACCTCTCTCCTGAAGACGCAGCCACGCTTGACGCAGCGGCTGCTGCTTACACTGCCCGCTCCCCGTCTGACCCCCCTGCTCCCTCCCACAGCTTTTCTCCTCCCTCCACTGCCTCACAGCTCCAGCACACCATTGATAAACTCTGCTCTTCTCTCAATCAAGTTCTCTCTAAGCTACAGTCCCCTAGTCCTCCTCAGGTTTACCCTGCCCTCCTTAAGCCTAAGGAGCAGCCTCCTTCTCAGCACCCTATGATCACACGTTCCCGTGCTCGGCCCCGTTCCCGTAGAACTACCCCTGCGCGCCCTGCTGCGCAGGCGGATGGCGAGGCTGCTGACGACCCTGATGGAAACGTTATTGAGGCCGATGACGAAGCTGACGCAGATGAAAATCAATCTGCGGGCGAGGAGGAGGCTGCCGTCTCCGGCGATGCCTCTCCTCCTGATGCCGACGCTCCCACCCAACGAGCTACCGGCCGTATTTTTCAAGAGGACATTGAAATTAAGGAACTCGATCAGGGCTCCCTTAAGGAAGTCCGCAAGGCCGTCCTTGAGTACGGTCCCCAGGCTCCCTATACCCTTTCTTGCCTTGAATCTCTCTCCTATGGCGGCGCTCTTTTTCCTATAGAATGGCGCATAACTGTCCGCCGCTGCCTTAAGCCCCAGGATATTGTCCTCTGGGAGGCTGAATTTCAAAATAATTGCAAGGACCTTGCGGGACCCAGTAAAAAGGAGTATCTCCAACTTTCTGGCTCTGCGCCCTATGACACTATGCAGGCTCAGCGCCGCCTTCCCTATCACATTCTCAGTTTAACCTCTCAAGCTGCTCTTAAGGCATGGAAAGCTGTCGGCTCTTCCTCGGGCCCTGCTCTTCCTCTTGCAAAAATCTTGCAGGCAGATGATGAGCCTTATCACGCCTTCATCTCCCGTCTCCTTGAGGCTATTGATCGTACCACCGGAATCACTGATACCTCTAATCCTTTCATCAAGCAGCTTGCCTTTGAAAATGCTAATCCTGCCTGCCGCCAAATTCTTAAAGGTCCCAAGCTCTCCCGCTCCCTAGAGGACATGATCTCTCTTTGTAAAAATGCTCATTCTTTTGCTACCCAAGTGGCTGGTGCCCTTGTCGCTTTTCAAAACCAGTCTAAAGGTAAAATCTGTTATTCTTGTGGCCAGCCTGGTCACTTCGCGGGTCAGTGTCCCCAGCGCAGGCTGCCTGACATACAGGCAGGCTCCACATCTGAACGCCCTTCCCTTTGCCCCCGCTGTCGGCGCGGGCGCCACTGGAGATCCTCCTGTCGCGCTATCACTGACATTGAGGGAAATTTTCTGGGTGAAAACCCACTCCTGAAACAGCGCCCAGGCCAGTCAAAAAACTCCGGCAGGGGTCGCCCCCAGACCCCGCACCAACAGCCTCGTCACATTCCTTTTGTCCCAGCCACTGGGGGAACGACTGGGACTCCCTCTCGCCAAATCCAAGTTCACTATCAGCGCCTCCCCTCCCAAACCCAGAACTGCGACCCTCAACCTCCTCCCTCTTCCGGGCCACCCCCGGTTCAGCAGGACTTGACTTGTGTTCCGCCACCCCCCTCTTATTAACTCCTCAGGGTGGTGTCTACTCTATTCCTACCGGTGTTTATGGACCACCTCCTCCTGGTTATTTTTTCATGATCATTGGTCGCGCTTCCTCTACCATTGATGGTCTTATCATCTCTCCTTCTATCGTTGATGGTGATTACTCTGGTGAGATTTTTCTTAATGCTACCGCTCCTTTTAAATCAGTTCAGGTCGTCCCCGGCACTCGCATTGCCCAAGCTCTTCCCTTGCCCCTAGCGGTGGAGCTGCCTGCCCTGCCCCAACCGCGGGGCGCCACTCATCCCGGTTCTTCTGATGTTTATTGGATAAAAACCATCTGTCGCGAACGCCCCTCTTCTATCCTTTCCCTCACCATCCAGGGCCGCCTCTTCCATGGCCTCTTGGATACCGGGGCTGATACCACCTGCTTTTCTCCTTTGGATTGGCCTCCTGATTGGCCTCTTTGTCCCTCTCCTGACCCTATCTCTGGGGTCGCCGGTACCGCTAAAAAGGTTCAGCTCAGCGCCCACCGGTTAATCTGGCAGGATGAGGATGGTGATACTGGCTTTGTCCGCCTTTATGTCATTCCTGATCTGCCCATCAACCTATGGGGTCGAGATCTTATGGATCAAATGGGCCTCGTGCTGCTTAAATGCAGAAACAAGCATGTCCTTGACCAAATGCTTGCTCAAGGCTATGTTCCTTCTAAGGGTCTTGGCAAATATCTTCAGGGTGTCACCAAGCCAATTTCAGTTTCTCCCCGCTCTGGCCGTCAAGGTTTAGGGTTCCCCTCTGCCCCTAAACGGCCTTCTATCTATGCCCTTTTCAATCAACCTCCTGCCTCCTCCTCCCTTCCTTCAATTTCACCTGACCCTCGACCTTCCCTCCGCATCTCTTGGAAATCTGATGACCCTATTTGGGTCTCTCAATGGCCCCTTACATCCGAAAAACTTGCTGCCGCCATCTCCCTTGTTCAAGAACAACTTGCTGCCGGTCACATTGAACCTACCACTTCCCCCTGGAATACCCCCATCTTTGTTATCAAAAAGAAGTCTGGGTCTTGGAGGCTCCTTCACGACCTCAGACGCATCAACGCTTCCATGCATCCCATGGGGGCTACTCAGCCTGGATTACCTGTTCCCACAGCCTTTCCTGCTAATTCACATAAAATCATTCTCGATCTTAAGGATTGCTTTTTCTCTATCCCCCTTGATCCTCACGACTGTCCTAGATTCGCCTTTTCTCTCCCTCCGATTAATGCTACTGGTCCCGCTGCCCGTTACCATTGGCGGGTGCTTCCTCAAGGAATGGCTAACAGTCCAACACTCTGCCAGGTTTATGTTGCCTCCTATATTAATCCTTTTCGTTCCTTATATCCCTCTATCACCTTCTATCATTACATGGATGACATCCTCCTTCTAGGCCCCGATGAAGCTGCACTTCTTAAAGCGGCTCAACATCTTGTTGCCTCCCTTCAGGCCCATGGCTTCTCCATCTCCAAAAATAAAATTCAACTTCATCCTCCCCATCTTTTCTTAGGTTTTGAGCTCCTCCCTTCCTCTGTCCGTACTCAAAAGCTTCAGCTTCGTACCTCACATCTAAAAACCTACCATGACTTTCAACAGTTGTTAGGAGATATTACCTGGCTCCGTCCCTATCTTAAGCTTTCCACCGGGGACCTCAAACCACTCACTGATCTCCTCCAAGGAGACTCTGACCCTACTTCCCCTCGTAGCCTCACCCCAGCAGCAAAACAGGCTCTCACACTTGTTGAAAGGGCCATCCAGACACAGTCTCTCTCCTACTACAACCCTGATCAACCCCTTCAACTCATTATCCTTGCCACTACCTTTGCACCTACCGGCGTTTTCTATCAAACTGCACCACTCTTCTGGATTCATCTTCCCTCTACCCCCTCTAAGGTCCTAGCCACCTATCCTGATCTGGCCATTTCTCTCCTACAACATGGCCTCACACTTTCTGTTAAACTCTTTGGTCTTCATCCACACTCCATTACTTTACCTTACTCACCGCAAAATCTCTCCTATTTACAGCAAAACTCTGTGGATTGGGCCCTTTTTCTCTCTAATTATACCGGAAACATTCTCTCTCACTACCCTTCTGACAAGCTCATTCAGTTCCTCAATCGCCACCCTGTTGTCTTCCCATCTCTCTCTAAGCACTCCCCCATCCCAGATGCAACCCTTGTCTTCACAGACGGCAGTTCCTCAGGTACCGCAGCCATCTCTGTCAATGGCTCTCTCTCCACCTTTCCCTCTACTTTTTCCTCAGCTCAACATGTTGAACTTTATGCTGTTTTACAAGCCTTTACTCTAGTTTCTTCCCCTTTTAATCTTTACACAGATAGTGCCTACATCGCTCACTCTGTTCCCCTTTTAGAAACTGTTCCTTTTATCAAACCTACTACTACCGCTTTTCAACTTTTCGCCCAAATTCAGCAACTTATTCTTGCCCGATCTTCCCCCTTTTTCATTGGGCATATTCGAGCCCATTCCTCCCTGCCAGGCCCCCTGGCACTAGGTAACGCTTGCGTCGACGCAAGCACTAGACCCTCCACCGTCACTATTATGGCCTCCTTTGTCCTCTCTCCTTATGAAAGAGCCCAGCAGGCTCACTCTCTTCACCATCTTAATGCTCAAACTCTGCGCCTAAAATTTTCCATCACCCGAGAGCAGGCCAGAACTATTGTTAAACAGTGCTCGCAATGTGTTTCACTCCTCCCTGAACCTCACACGGGAGTTAACCCCCGCGGACTCACTCCCGGTGCCCTATGGCAAACCGATGTCACTCACTTCCCTTCATTTGGATCCCTTAAATTTATACATGTCACCATAGACACTTTTAGTGGATTTCTGCTTGCCTCCCTCCATACTGGTGAGGCTGCCAAAGACGTTATTTCCCATTTCTCTCACTGTTTTTCTGTTATTGGTACCCCCAAAACCATCAAATCAGACAATGGCCCTGCATATGTTTCTTCAGCACTTAAATCCTTTCTAGCCAAGTTTGGCATTCTTCATAAATTCGGCATCCCCTTCAATCCCCAGGGCCAGGGTATTATTGAAAGAGCTCATTCCACCCTCAAAAACATGTTATATAAACTCTCATCCAAGGATCTTCTTTTTCAAGGCCATAAAGTTACCCCTCGGTTACTTCTTAACCATGCCCTTTTTGTCCTCAACTTCCTCACCCTCGACGCTGACGGAAAATCAGCAGCTGACAGGCTCTGGCATCCGGCCACAGCCTCCTCTTTTGCAACAGTTCTTTGGAAAGATGTGCGTACCGGTGCCTGGCTCGGACCACATCCTGTACTTATCTGGGGAAAAGGACATGCCTGTGTGCATAACCCCGAAACTGAGGAAACCAGATGGCTTCCTGAACGCCTCATCAAGCCGTTTACCCCGCCCAGGGACTCGGCCCCTGAGGCCCCTTTATCTGCTCTCTCCACAGATTCTGCTCCATCCTGCTCCTCGGATTCTACAGTCCCTGCTGCATCCTGCTCTTCTACATCTCCGGACATCACGCAACATGCCTCTGCTTTGGATCCCCTTGCCCCTCCTTTTAGCCCTCCTTCCACTTCTCCCTGATTCCTTTTGTGCCGCCCCGCCTTCGCCCTATACACTCTTTAACTATACTTGGCTCATTTTTAATGAAGCCGGTGACGTCGCCAATGCCTCCAGCATCCTCTCCACCTCTCCCTCCTGGGAACCCCTTTTCGTTGACCTCTGTGCCCTCGCTCTTGGAGCTAACTCGGTCTGGGGCACCCCCTCACATTTCTTACCCCAAGATTACCCCATCGATTCTGCCAACCAAGCCCAATTTGGCTGTGGCAATCGCGCCGCCCGTGAAAATCTCCGATCAGAACCCCTCTACGTCTGCCCCGGCGACCATCGCCCTCGTGATCTCTCCTTCACTTGCGGCGACTCTTCTCATTTCTTCTGCAAAGCATGGAACTGCGAAACATCCGGCGACGTTTCCTGGTACCCCTCATCCACTTGGGACTACATCACCGTTTTAAAAGCACCCTCCCCCAACCTCTGTCCTTATGGTTATTGGTGTAACCCCCTTGTCATTTCCTTTACCACTGCTGGCCGCAGTGAGCATCGCTGGCATTCCCCCCATCGCTGGGGCCTTCGCCTCTATACTTCCGGTACTGATCCCGGCCTCCTTTTCTCCATCCAACTCCGTAAGGAACTTCCCCACTCTTCCGGCCCTGTCCCTCTTGGCCCTAATATTGCCCAAGCACCCATTCTGCCCCCCCCTTCTTTTCAAAGTAGTTCCTCCTTTACCCCTACCCCTCCTTCCCTTCAGCTTACTCTTCCCCCCAGCATTCCCTCTGATTCTGCCCGCCTACTTACTCTTATGAATGCCTCTGCCATGGCCATTCCTGACCCTGCCTTTACCCATTGTTGGATTTGTTTTTCCCCCCAACCTCCCTTTTATGAGGGTGTCGCCGTCACTGACCAACTCTGGTCCACCACTGATGAACATATGCTGCCTTGGGGGCTCGATAACGCCCATGCCATCACAGTTGCCCAAGTGGTTGGTTCCGGACTCTGTATCCACCCCAATGGTACCCGTCTGCCACCCCAACTTCGTGACACTTGCAACTCCTCTCACCTTGTCTACCCCCCACTTAAAACCACTGACCCCCCCCGTTACCTTGTTGCCCCCAACGGCACCTATTTTGCTTGTGCCTCTGGCCTCACTCCCCATATTATCGAGGGTCCTTTCCATGCCTCCACTGATTATTGTGTTCTTATTCTCCTTCTCCCCCGCCTCTCCGTGCATCGCACTGAGGACCTCCTTCTCAGCCGTCTCCCTGGTCCTGGCTTCAGCCGCCACCGCCGTGAGCCCATCTCTGCCCTCACGGTTGGCATCCTCCTCGCTGTTGGCGCCACTGGTGCGGGTACTGGCATCGCCTCCCTCGTTGAAACACGCGGCCAATTTGCCCACCTCGAAAACTTACAACGTGCCGTTGATGCTGACATTGCTGAACTCAAAAAAGGTCTCTCGCACCTCACTAACACTGTTAACTCTCTTGCAGAAATGGTCCTTCAAAACCGCCGTGGGCTTAACCTTGCCTTTCTAAAAGAAGGGGGGATGTGCGCCGCCTTAAAAGAGGAATGCTGTATATTTAAGGATGAAACTGGTCTGGTTAGAGATAGCATTAAAAGAGTTGAGGAAAGTCTTGAGGAGAGACGTAGGGAGCTTGATCAGAGTGAGAGCTGGTATAAGAACTGGTTTTCTACAACCCCATGGTTGACTACTTTACTCCCAGCTTTTCTGGGACCCTTTCTCGGCCTTATGCTGCTATTATCCTTTGGTCCGTGGGCCTTCCGCCGCATCACCAGCTTCGTGAAATCGCAGATTGATGAGGCTACAAAGAAGCATCCCACCGTTTTGTATCAACAACTTGCAACTGAAGAGGCTCCCTCCCCACCTCCTGCCTTGCTACAGTTTGAAGTCTTTGAGAAACTAAGCAAGAAGCGTCCTTCGCTAGGCTCTCGCTGTGCTAAAGCTTGGAGAAGCCTCAAGGAATGCTGTCCCTACAGGCGCTGAGCATCACGAGGGCAGCTCATCTTTCTTGCTTAGCAAAAAAAAAAGGGGGAGATGTGAGGAGCCGGGAGAGTAGAACTCCCCCAGTGTTGCTATGCATTGCCTGCTTGCCTTCATGCCTGCCTGATTGTGAAGAATGGGAACCGAAACCAGAAAGTCTGCAAAGGACAGGCCAACAGGATATACGCAGCTCTAAAAAAAATATGTCAGGGACAAACAGTTCTTGCCAGTTCTCACTGTGATCAAGAAATCATGGCCATGAAAAAGGAAATAGTGTCATACAGGTTTATGAGTACCAGTAACAAAACCTTTTACATCAGTAGCATAAAGAACAACATGTTACTTAAGAATTTAACTGTTGGTCTCTGGTAATCTGTAACTGTCATCTGAAAATGTGTATGTGACATCCGTGATTTGTGGTTTTTTCACTCAGCCCCACTAACTTCACCCGGCTCTACTGAGGGCTGTGAGCAAAAGACTAATCTGGCGAAATATGATTGGTGATAGCCATGCCTTTCCCTACCCCCGCTTCCCCATCGCTGAAAAGTATATAATCACATCCTGCCTGAAATAAAGCTGCTCTTGATTTCTCTTTTGATCTCATGAGTCATTACTAACTTTTGCCTCCACAGGTACTCAGAAGAGCACGAACCCTATCACGTTGTGTGGCTCTCCACAGGTTTCCTCACTGCTGGCCAGTGTAGGATAGGGCCCCCGATATAGGGGTCCCCTCTGGGGAGCCACAAAGTGGCATGTGTTTCTTTGGTCTAAGGCACCCCACTATTCGTATAATCTATGTATTTAGCAAAACAATAACAACTAGTCTATTTTTGGAAAGTGGAGGTTCTTGAATACTTGATATATAAACTTTAAGCTTTAGTGAATGTTAGCTAGAGGTCTCTTAGGAATTTTCTGAAATTCGGGCCCGGAGAGATAGCACAGCAGTGTTTGCCTTGCAAGCAGCCAATCCAGGACCAAAGGTGGTTGGTTCGAATCCCGGTGTCCCATATGGTCCCCCGTGCCTGCCAGGGGTGATTTCTGAGCAGACAGCCAGGAGTAACCCCTGAGCACCGCCGGGTGTGTCCCAAAAACCAAAAAAAAAAAAAAAAAGTAATTTTCTGAAATTCAAAGTCAGATTTTAAGCCTATTTCTTTGGTCTCTTTTACCTCCCTCTGTGTGGGTGTGGGGATTGAACAGTGAACAGCATCCTATGCACTTTATGATTACCAGGGGTAATTTTTATCTCTAAGCTAAGGAGTAACCTCTTGTGTTGCTAAAAAGAATACATCACTACTGAGAATTAAACAAAGTTGAATGCATGCAAAGAAAACACACTTTTCATCTTGCACTATTACTCCAGTTCCATTCCAACAATCCTGAGATGATTACCTACAGTAAATGTTTGATATACAGAAGAAACAGTTAAAATATTTTTCTAGATTTTAAAACTACTTATTTTGGTCTATGTGTATTCTAGTGTAAAAGGGCATATTGAGCCCAAATAATATTATAGCAGGTACTTTACTTACCTTGTATGTGGCTTACTTGGTTCCATCTCTGACACCTCAAGTGGTCCCTCTAGCACAGGTAATCATGGTCCTCAGAACAGACTCAAGATTAATTCCTAAGAACTACAAGGCATGACTTCCCAAACAAGAAACAAAAATTAGAAAGTATAAAGGAGAGATGGACATGAAGAAAACTTTGCCCTAAATTAGAAACACATATATTATTCCAGGAAGTTATGGACATTTTAAAAACTTTTTTTATATTAAAGATCTCACTTTTTTGTCAATCATAAAAGTTTAAAATATTGGATAATGGCAATGGTATCTTCTTCGAATAAATGTTTTTCCTCTTTTTTATCAACTATCATTCAATTGAAATAATCATATACACAAATCTTTTTACCTATATATGAATTATTAAGAACCATGCTCTATTTAACTTCCTAGACCAGATGTTAAAATTAAGCTTTTTTTGTAAATAAAATTATACTCAATATGTACAAATATATTCTATTCCCTCATTCAGAAAAATCTGACAGACTCACTTTGCCTATTTGATAGACATGTACAATATGTTTTAAATTTTAGCAATTTTTATAAATTAATTTTCAGATGAAGAAATACTTGGTTTTGTATCTGTTTGACACCTAATTTAAGTGTTGGCTCCTTTAAAGTTAATTCTTTTACATTAAATAGGATGATGATTTTACTAAAATAGAGGTAAAAGGACTGGAATTATGTGTTAAAGCATTTGCCTCACATGCAGCTGTTATATCCCGGAATCCTATATGGTCCACACAATCTGCCAGGAGCAATATTTGAGTGCAGAGCCAGGATTAACTTCTAAGTGTCACCAAGTGTGATGCAAAAATCAAACAAAAATAAAATATATTAAATAAAATAATACAGGAACTGAAAATTAAAAGATAAAATTATTTTAAACAAGGTCAATCAGATTTTAATCATGTTTTTTCAAATAGAATAATTTTAATTTTCTCCTTTCTTTATATATGAATTTAATCCTTGTAGAATTTAAAGAGATGGTTATTAAAATAATTATATATAAACCTATAGAAATTACAACTAAGACATATTAGAAATATTATTAAATTGTGCATTTATATTTTTTTATTTAAACACATTGATTACATACATGATTGTGTTAGGGTTTCAGTCATGTAAAGAACACCACCCATCACCAGTGCAACATTCCCATCACCAATATTATTAAATTGTGCATTTATTTTTTTTTTTTTTTTTTTTGTGGTTTTTGGGTCACACCCGGCAGTGCTCAGGGGTTTTTCCTGGCTCTGTGCTCAGAAACTGCTCCTGGCAGGCACGGGGGACCATATGGGACGCCGGGATTTGAACCGATGACCTTCTGCATGAAAGGTAAACGCCTTACCTCCATGCCATCTCTCCGGCCCCATCATTTATTTTTTAAAAATTTGGGAAAGGGGATAGATTGAGGTTTCCATCTATGTTTCTAAAAATTAGTCAGTTTTTTACAGTGTTATGGAAACAGATGTTCTCTAAATACAATAAAATTAACATGTAAAAATTAGAGGTCGTCTCTAATTATTTTTCTATGGCAAATATAATTATAAACATAAATATAAATATAATTTATTATATTATACTCAGCATTTTAGCATTATATTATTCATAGTCGATGAACAATGTAATTCAGAAAAATGGTGGACCAGCTACACTATCACAGTCAACAGCACTAATAAAATCTATATTAGTGATCCATCATGTATTGATGAGTATATAATAAAATAATTACAGTAAACTCTTTAAACTGCACACTGTAAGAAAAAGAAGTACTATTTACAGCATAAACTTAAATTACACTTCTGGCTTTATGATAATGAAAAACTTACTTGGAGCTTAAGAAAAGAGATTTATTTATTCCAATTTTGATTGTTCTATATTTTTTATATTTACATGCATGATATTTAAGAGATTGTTTAAATATATCTACGCAGCATAAGAGGCTCTTATGAATATGATGAAATACACAGTATTGTACTCATTAGCTTAATTATTTGCATGGAATGCAAATTATAATCTGAAGCTGTTCAATATAGTTTTGGAGAAGTTATGCTGAGAATAAATATTAAGCAAGTATTTGCTTTCAATTAGAAATTTGTGACTTTCCTAGTATTGACCATTTGAAAATATAATTTGTACACTAATTGTAAATTGCAGTCATCTTTTATTTACACTTTTAATGGTTTTTATTTTTATGTTAATTTTAACTTTTCATCTCTAGATGGTGCTCTAAGTACCTGCTTTGTATCTAGGCTTGTTAACCTTACTTATAAAAAGCAAAATAAATACAAGCTTTAAAATAAAATGTGCTCTAGACCAATAAATTAACTCAGAAAAATTCTTGGAACTTTTTGCTTAAGGCCAGAAAAGCTTATGTTGTCAGGTGATTAACCCCATTACAAGGATATTTGAGTGGGAGTCTCATTTGGATTAAGAACAATAACAGAAAAGAGTGACAGCAGAGAAATATTTTAAATTTATTTAGGATATTCATAGTTTATACTACCAAAAATTTTATACTCTTTCATAATACTTTTAAACGTTTAGTTCAAGTATTCATTATAGAAATCACAATCAGAAATCAGCGTACAATGTTTTTTTTAATAATATCTTGGTAGAAAGCCATATCTAAATGAATAGATGAAAACAACTAATCAAGTTCTTGTTGTTTCCCAATTACCAATGGCTGGCAATTGTTACTTAACAGATAAATCCTTCATGCCTTCATGAAGTATTTATGATATTGTAAAGTTCATTGAGATAAAAATAGTGGTTACAGTGTTTAATTTCATTTTATATAACAAAATAATTTTTTAGACGAACAAATGTTTGAGTATGTGTAGAAATAAAATTTTACTGTAACTCTCCCATGCTGATTTGTTGATTTTTTTTTTTGTGTGTAAAATATTTGCTGGATTTGAAAGCTACAGAATGTTGCATTATCTACTTGTCTGTTAACCTCTGAATTAGGTATATTGAAAACTATACAGGAAAATTGTACTCTAACATTACATATTAAGTTAAAATGACTCAGTCAGCCTATAGGAGATGTTTTATAAATTTTAAATGTAGTATTTAGAGAAATCTTACTAAAAGTAGTTCTGAATCTTCTACGAACCCATAAACATATACTATATTTAAAGATTGAAAACGCAGGCAGAGAACTACAGTAATAAATTAATAGAGCTTTATTACTTTTTAAAGGGACTATGATTCTGCACTTTATACTTTACTTTATTCTAAATTTTCTCCAATATGACACTTACACATTAATTAAGAAATTGGTCCTCCTAAATATGTTAATTTATCAATTAATAAAAAGGTATTTTCTCTTGAAAGAATTACAAATACATGTTTTGGTAGCTGCCATTCAGTTTTTGCATATCCTCAGTGATGATTATATCTGTGACCTTCACTCTTACAATTGTGTTATCTTTACTGTGATTTTCCAGTGATAACAGAACAACTCAAATTACTTTGGAAGGGTAAAAATAAGTTGTTAAAAGGATATTCATTCATTTCATGTAATAACAATGAAAATAAGAGTTGAAAGATCAATATCATTCCCTAAAGGTATGTCTGCATGTTTGTGTTCTCTTTTTAGGGTAATAAATACAATCTAGAAAAGGATAAAACATTACAAACTCATTAAATACAAGTAAATGTATGAATAGATACTTTGTCTCCATTCCAATATTTTTGTTAAATAAATTATTTTTAGTTCAACAAGTTACAGAAAATATAATGTAGTGAATGAAGCAAATATAGGATAGCTGGAACATGTTGTTTGCTTTAGCTTCAATGATAGACACCATTTATTAGAGAAATTATTAAATTGAGTATTGAATTATATATTTATGTTGGTATAATCTTTATATAAACAGTTGAAATTAAACTATCAAAACCTCTTTGAAATGTACATCTTTTCTACCTATAACATTATATTTGAAATATATTTCTCAAAACAAATCAAATGTCATTTTATTTGTGGTAAATTTCTACAAGAAGTAGAAATCTATTCTTATTATTAGAAAAATTTGCTTTCCATAATCATGTGGGAATATGTTATAATGACTAGTCTTTATTATCACAGCCTATGACAATGAATTATGAATGAGAATAATATAAGATTATAGTTTAAAATACATCCTTTGGCTAATGGCCTGAGAAAGTAGCCACATGGTCACTGAGACTGAGCAGTTAGTAATTAATTGCTAATTAACATGATTTTAACAAAAACAACCATGAACTGATTTGATGAGTTAATACTGTAATGACCACAAATATGTACAATATATAATCAATTAGCAATACATGATTACCCTTTGTAAGCATTCTATTAATCTTTATCTATGAGAATATATACTATAAAATAAGTGTTGTTTTCATTATATATTTTTACAAAGTAATCCATAATCAATTATTTGACATATTATAAAGTTCAAATTTTTCTCACATAACTACATTTTGTAGCTAAATCAAACAATATATTCCTGATATGTATATTTTTTCAGAATAAAAGGCTCAATACTAAGGCAGCCTGATTTTTACATAATTTATTTTACCATTCTATTATGTATTGTATACAAATTCATGTTTGCCATGTATGTTTTAATATTTCTACAAAAGAATTATAATACAAAATACATAAATAACTGTTGCAAGTCAGCCCCTGAAGAGATTGTCTGATGGAGGGATGGAGGATGAGGTCTTTCCCCTCCAGCTTGGAGCACGTGTCTGCCACCCCTTCCAGCCGACGGTTCTGAGGTGATACGGCGGGTAAACAGCTCGCAGACAGTCAGGCTTGTGGAAATATTAGCTTTATTCGGTGGACAAGACTGAAGTCTAAAGCCTCAGCATCAGTTCCTGCCAAAAAGCCCCCCCACCTTCCACAGACCCATGTTTTTATCCCCCAGAATCAGGTACCACCCAATGGTGGGATCAGATACCACCCAATGGTGGAAGCAGAATCAGGTACTACCCTAGGGTGGGGGCAGAATGCCAGGTCACACCCTAGGGTAGGGCATAATCAACGATCAGGTTAGGGTTAGTAACATAATAATTCCCTAAAATATTTACATACACAACAAATAATTAAATTTATATTATGACCATTTGGGATGGTTTCTTGATCTACATTTGTTTAGCCTCACTCAGAACTTAACTCTGGTAATTTTTATATTAGATATAATAATTATATTAATAATAATTTGGGGCATTTACATTGCATTTTTCTACATACCAACAGTTCCAAATAAATTAATGAACAATTATTTCACCAACATTCACTTCAATTAAATCTTAGCATCTCTATTTCTATTTCTAACTCACTTTCATTTAAAAGGAAATATATTTTGATTGGGAAGTAACCTGTCATTGAATTAATTGCAGACATTTTAATGGTTATTTAAACATGATTTATTTCCTTTGACTAGTAAGCAATAGAAAAGTCCGTATAAAGACATTATGCATTTTAGTTATCTACAATGAACCCAAACTATATGTGGTTATTCCACTCATTAAGGTGGACTAGATTGCTGAAAACAACATATAAGTGGTAAGTTTTTTTTTCTTTTTTTTTTTATCAGAGAAGGGGGTTTTGTTTGGCAGTACCCAGGTTAGCATTCTGAAGTAAGCAATCCCCCACTGAGCTTTGTGGAGTGATAGCAGAAAGAATGCAGACACTTCACTGCACTTTATGCTGTGGCTTTCTTCCAGTTAAGGTACTGTACCACCACACTTGATAGGAGTATTTTGAATCAAAATACACAAAGAGAAAACTATGCAGAGTTCTTGTAACTAAGGATGCGAGTTCTGGAAATCCTGCCACCCACAAAAATTTCTGATAAGGACTTAAGAGAGGAAATGTTATGAATGTTCAATGAACTAAGAGAAACAATACAACAGACAGTCTAGAAGACTCTAGAGAATATGAGAGTAAAGTGAGAAAAATTCAAACAGAAAAGGTTAAAAAACATAGTAGGTAAAATGAAGTCTCAGTGGAAAGCCTCACTAGTAGAGTTATAGCCATTGAGGACAGATTCACTGATATAGATCATGAGCTGCATAACACCTCAATACAAGAGAGAAGCTAGGAAAAAAACTCAAAGAAAGGGGGAAAAAAACTCAACTCTATGATAAACTCATGAACATAAGAATCCTTGGGGTCCTAGAGACCCAGGAAGAAAACCCCGACGAAGAAACAATATTTAAGAACATTAATACTGAGATATTTCCAAAACTAAGGCATTCATGCAACCATATTCTGGATGTCCAAAGAGGACCAGCTAAAAGAGATCTAAAGGAGGCACATATTATTCACAATGATGAAAATCACAGTTAGGAATAGAAAACTGAAAGCAGCAAAATAGAAAAGAGATTATATACAAAGAGGCATCTTTATGACTTAAAACAGATTTATCTCCAGTAACTCTCAAGGTCCAAAGGCAGTTTGGGGACAAAGTGACAAAAATCAATGAAATGAATGCTTCACCAATGATACTTCACTTAGCCAGACTTTCATCTATAATTGAAGGAGTGATACACAACTTCATAGATAAACACCAGCTCAGAACTCTTACAGACTTAAAACCAACCTTAAAAGAAGAGTACTGTAAGCCCAAAAGAAGTCTACACTAAACCAATGCAGACCCAATAAATACAGCAATCTCCTACAAATAAATGACACAATCCCATGACAGTCATCTCTCTCACATCATTGGACTAAGTGCACCAATTAAGAGACATAGAATGGTAAAATGGATCAAAATGCTGAATTCAACATTCTTTTGCCTGCAAGAATCATATTTGAATAGCCAGAGCAAGCATAGATCAAAGTCAAATGTAAGAACACAATTATTCAAACAATTGCATTAAAAAGGCTGGGGTGGCTATACTAATATCAGAAAACAGATTTTAAGCTTCAAAAGAAATAGAGATGAACATTTTTTTAAATTCAAGGAATATGTGCAACAGGAAGAAATCACTAAACATAAATGCACCTAATGAATGGCCTGCAAAATATTGAGTCACATGCCACTGGTCCTGTGTTCTGAAATTGCTTTAATGTTCATCCCATTAATCCCTATACTTTTCTATACCTGTAGTCCCAAGTCTTCAAAACTGTTGTCTAGATCCCAAGTTGTTGTTGTTGTTTTCTTGTTTAGAGAAAGAAAGAATCAAGGAAGAAAAAGAGAGTGAAGAAAGTTTTTATTTTTTAAATATTCAGAAAATTATCCCAATTAAAATGGTCAAAAAATCTATGCCTAATAAGTTTACCTAACATTGTAAACAAATAATTTCATGCATTCTCTCAAGCATTTTGTAAAATGTAAAAATCTTTTAAGTAGTGAAAAAAAACATGAGAAAATTTTTTTCTCTGTAAAACTATGACAAATCATATACCCTCTAGCATCCTACTGTGAAACAGGAAAAAAGATTAATGTTGTTCTTACCATTTCACAGATATTCTTGTTTTGAAAGTTATTCTTTTAAACCCCTCAAACCACTTATACTACCCCATCTACCTAAAAGTTCTTTATGGCCAACTCTGCCTAAATCATATCACTTTATTTCTTCAAGTCTCCCTAAAATGAATGATTTATTAATGCAAATCTTTATTTACATTTACATATGTAACAGCCTGCTTAGTCTAGATACAGAAGTAATACTTGGGATCCCTGTTCAAAAAGATTTGTGCATGATATAAGAAAAGGGGTCAGAAATTCAGAGAAAATGAGTTTCATCTGGTCTCTTTTTTCTCATCTTCTTCTTGGGCTAGAGCAGAACACTTATACAAAAAATTTTGGCAAGGCATCACAATTAGACATAAACATTAATTCTCTCACTGGACCCTAGACAAAATGCCCAGGGCAAGCTGCATGTTGATCTTTACTGACTCGGGGCAAGGCATAGCCCTCGGCCTCAGTATTTCTCCAGTAAGGTCACTACCCAGAGAAGGCTATTGTTTTGGCCTTGCTCCATTTCATGTTTTCTGAGATGAGGCCTGAAATATTAAACCTTAATATGACTGCACTAAGGCTATCAGTAAAACTATATTTGAGGTTAGTTAATAATTCTCTAAACTAAAATAAAATATTTGACTCTACACAAATATTCATAACAAGCTGTGTTTTTATAAATCTGAGTGGTCTTTAAGAGAGGCTCAAATATATGTCCTTAGTATGTTAGAGAAGTCATTTCTTAAATAATATTTATGCTATGTACCTTTTATCCTGAGTGATTCATGGGCTGGTTACCAAGGTCTTTAGGCACCCTAATGCCCTCCTTTTTGAACTTACAGTCAGCTTTTCAAGCACCCTCCTTTGAGGCTTGTTGAAGCTTTTTTCAAAAAGGTCCTCCCCTAAAGGTACAGGCTGCTAGGACTTTCTCAAACCTGGTGACTTCCTTAGATCCTACAGTCAGAGTTAGATCATACAGTCAGAGTTTACACAGGGGTGGATGTAGCACTCATATAAATTGGCTTAAATATTCTATCATCAATGTGGATAAATATGCCTTTGCAGGTTTTTTCCTTTGTGTCTCTTTTAGTTGGTATTTTTCTGGCATCCAATTTTGGCGTATGTGTTCTTCAGCCATGGATGTTTTCCAGCAGTGATATCTTTGACCATTGCTTCTCCGTATGCTTTTTTTTTCCCTTGGCTTTCTGGGACCTCTATTATTTTTTAATAAATCTTTATTTAAGTACCATGATTTCAAGCATGTTTGTATTTGGGTTTCAGTCATAAACAGAATACCCCCCTTCACCAGTGCAACATTCTCACCACCAAAGCCCTCCCCTTGCCCACCCCTGCCTGTATTTGAGACAGACATTCTACTTCTCTCATTCATTAACATTGTCAGGTTAATTGTTAGTGTAGTTATTTCCCTAACAAGATTCATGACTCATTGTGGTGAGCTTCAAATTGTGACTCAATCCTTCCAGCCCTTCTAGCCCTTAACTCTATTGTCTCTAGGCCTTATTACATTACTGTCTCTAATTTTTCTTAAAACCCATAGGTAAGTTGTTTCTGTTAAATTTATTGCAAAGATTCATTTATTTCTTTTCATTTGTGTTGTGGTGTTTTTCTATCATCTGTTACTGATTGGTGGTTTTTGCCTTCATCGTCTAGTTTATTGATTTTGTCTTCAGAAGCCCAAACTTTGCTGGTAAGGCTTCTCAGAGAATTTTTCATTTCACTTACCTAGTTCTTCAGTTTTGTTATTTGTATTTGAAGTTATCTAATTTTTACACTCATTCTTTTTTATTTTTATGGACTGCCTTTTCCAATGTATCTTTGAGTTCCTTTAACATGCTCAATATTTCTTTTTTAAATCCTATAGAGGATCTATACTAATTGGTTGATACTACTTGAGTTTTTCAAACTACCATTGTAATTCACTAAGTATTGTGGGATTCTATGATGCCTTTTATTATCACTTTTGCATTGTGGATGTTTTTATGTGTTGCAGTTTGGCTCAGTGACTGAAAAAAAAATTGTAAATACATATCAACCATGCTCTTCCCAGAATTCACTCCCCTGGGGTAAAAATGGCTCTCCTTAGTTTGAAAGAGGATTTATGGCAGATTTTTCTGTCTTTCTCAGTTTCTTGGAACTTTATAATTGAAAAACACCATTCTGTTCTTTTGCTTCTCTTTTCTTTATGAAAATCTGACCTAAGGTAAAAATTACTTTTTTGAATCACAAAAACGTTTATTTGGTCCATCTCTGAGTAGCCTAAGCAGTATTTCTTTAATGAGAGAAACTATAGTCAGATCATCACTGGAAGGTCCATCATTATTTATAAAGGCTCCTCAGGTCCTCAAGAAACACTTAGAAGCCTAAGCACCCCTCCAAAATCAACATTTTTACATATTATATTAAGGTGATGATAAATTATCTAATTATATCCTCTAATATAATCAGACAGATTTCAAAAAGATATTTTCTATTTACACACATCTCTTCTAGTAACCACTAATATTTTGATGCCCCAAAATTACTTCGTTTTATTTAGGTTAGTCATTGTTAATTTTTCTATATATTACATTCATAAATTCAAATTTTACTTCATTTTTTACTGTTATTTTTTACTTCATCACATTGCATTATCTCACTATACTAATCAATACTAACATAAAAGGTTGGGTTTTATATTTTATAACAGCAAATTATAGATACTTTTATAAGTCTATAGTTTTTTAAAATTATAAACTTGTATAAGCATATAATTTTATAAGATTATAAATTTCATATTTTATTAACCTATAATTTTAGAATGACTACTATTTCATTGTATTTATATATTATTTATTATTTTCCATTTGGAGTCCACATCTAGTGATTATCTAGGTCTTCTCTGGCTCTGCACAAAAAAAGTATTCCTAAAGTTGCACATGTGAGTGCAAAGCCGGAGTTCAAACCCAGATTGTTCTTGTACAGCAGAATACTCTATTAACTTAACTAATACCTGAACATAGTAACTTTGATTTTGTTTTTTTTGGGTCACATCCAGGGACGCTCAGAGTTTACTCTTGGCTATGTATTCATAAATCACTCCTGGACTGGGAGAACATATGGGGTGCCGTGGATCAAAACCTGATCCGTCCTGGGGTAGCCGCATGCAAGGCCAACAAGATACCACTGCACTATTGCTCCAGCCCCCATAATTACTTATTTTTAAGAAATCATTTGTCTATGGATATTTAGAATAATTCCAGCCTTTGTATATTGTAATTTTTGGTCTAATGAATAGAGTACATACATTTTATACAGATTAATTTTGCAATTTTTCTAATGTAGTATTTGAAAGATAACCACACTTTTCTCAAGATGGCATAATTTCGGGGCTGAAGAGATAGCATGGATGTAAGGCATGCTGAAGTATGGTGGTTCGAATCCTGGCATCCATATGTTCCCACGAGCCTGCCAGGAGCGATTTCTGAGCGTAGAGCCAGGAGTAACCCCTGAGCGCTGCCGTGTGTGACCCAAAATCAAAAAAAAAAAAAGCATAATTTCCAATATAACCAACAATATACAGGGTTTCTGTACTCTCAACACCCTCCTCAATTATTTTTATTTTTTGTATTATGAATTCCAATCACCTCAAGATGAGGTGATTTTGTTGTTCAGATTTGCTCTTATCCAATTATATGTGGTGATCAACATTTTTTTTTTTTTTGGTTTTTGGGCCACACCCGGCGGTGCTCAGGGGTTACTCCTGGCTGTCTGTTCAGAAATAGCTCCTGGCAGGCACGGGGGACCATATGGGACACCGGGATTCGAACCAACCACCTTTAGTCCTGGATAGGCTGCTTGCAAGGCAAACGCCGCTGTGCCATCTCTCCTGGCCCAGGATAAAGTCTTTCTTTCTGGTTCTAGTAGTTCTGCTCTGTCAAGATTGTTGTAATCAGTCTTCTGTAATTAGTGATCTTGGTTTTTGCACAGATCCTATAACAATGTGTAGGGTATAGTCTTTCTTTATGGTTCCAGAAGTTCTGCTCAGTCTTAGTAGTCAAAGTAAGACCTCTATAATTAGAAATCTTGGTTTTTGTTAAATATCTAGGCTGAAGCCTAGGATAGGGTCTTTCTTATTGGACCCAGAAAAAGTTCTGCCCAGTGGTGGTTGTCAAAGTTAGTTTCCTGTAATTAGTGATGTTAGTTTTAGCTCATATCAAGAACAGAGTGTCTTCTGATTTCATCTTACCATTAGGTGATGAGGAAGAGCAACCTGCTCTTAGAACAAGTTATTGTTGTTTCCTATTATCAGGATGTTATGCATATAGTTTATCTCTATGCCTATTATAATGTGTATTACTTTATTTAAAATTATATCAAAGGAAATACAATTTTATCCTAATCCTGTAACTCAACAACTGAGATTTATTTTGGGATATATACAGAGAGTTAAGGCTATTTCCTTTATGATTCAATATTCTGAAAGATATTTTGTTCCCTGAACCCACCAAGATATGTGGCTGTATTCAGAGCAAACATAAAATCTGAGCACCTATGGAAGTGGCCCCAAACTTCACCTCCAAAAGTATTAAAATTTACTCTTTAGTAAGGGGTATTTTTATTTTTTATCCATAAGTGTTATGACAATATCTTAAGCAACTTATAAGCATAATAAACTCCCATAATATTATAAAACATTAATAAATTATTTAATATATTTGCTATATAACATATGTATATACAGTAAAGACTTAATATATCCTTAATCCTTTATTATATCTGACACGTTTCAGAAAATAATCAGCAAATAATTTTCAAAAATATTGATTCTTCATTTATTATTGATGCTATAAAAATGAGTTGCTTCACTGAGAATTATAAACAAATATTTTGAATACTATTTGGGACAAATGTTACCTGAGAAAACAGGTTTATTTTTTGCTATTCTGATTGACATTTTTAAAGCTGCTGTGAATAATAAAATGGAAATTTCATCCCCCATATGCAAATGCTCACACAAAGATCATAATGGGAGCAATATAGTATGGGTCATTGAGGAAGTCAATCCCATCTGAAATGATTGCTCCTGAGGACGATGAAGGTAAACTGAATATTCTTCTGCATCATATAATCTGGACTTGAGGAAAAGAAATGATGGATAATTATTGACATAATATAAAAAGACAGATTATTAGTGGATAGAAAACTGAATAAGAACTGTATCATATTCTTTGGTATTATGATAAAGTCATAGCCTCAAAATAATCCTGAATACAGACCCAATATAATATTTTTTAGTGTTTTCTATTCCTTTGCTCTTAGGTCTAAAGGTATAAAGTAATCAAAGTCATGAAAGATGAAAATTTGAGAGAAACAAGATTTCTACCCTATGAATAATATAAGTGTTTCACCCTAAACTTTCTAAAGCAGATGGTTGTTTGTTCTCAGATAAAAGATTAGCACTGAAGGAAATTCTTCAACCTTGCTGAAGTGAACACAATCTGTGTTGGCAGGCAGCATGAAGGGAAAATAAAACCCACATTCTCTCCTTTTAAGAAATGTTTAAAGAAAGCTTGAGTATAAGAAGTAGATTGGTATATTATTCTTTTTTGTTTTTTACTATTCTTTCTATTGCATTATGAAATGTGTTCCTCAATAACATACTGAATTTATCTATGCCCTTCCATCTCTCAATTAGCACTTAGAACAATAATTATTTTTTTTACTTTTTTTCATTGTGACTGAAGTTCATTACACAAAATTATTTACAGTACATAGTGACAATGAATGAAGGGCTTTCCCACCACCAATGTTGTCCTCCCTCCATTCCTGTTCCCAGCTTGTCTCCCACATATTCCTCCTTTACCCTCCAGAATCCTAGTGTAACTGGTCTCCACCTTACAGCTTGTTATAGGTTGGGTATCTATTTTGTTTGGTGTTTCAGTCTGGTCATTTTTTTATTTACACTACATTTTCATATTACTGGTCCTGGTATCATTCTTTTCCCCCCTATTTTATGAGGCTGAATGATTCAAGTTATGCTATTTTGTTGGAGATAAAAAGGTTAAGGAAAAGAGAAGAAAAACTTGGTATCAACTACTAAAATAGAAAGAAAAAAAATCACCGAATAATATCCACAAAAGTGAAAAAGAAAAAAGTGGAAGAAAAAAAAAGAAGTGAAATAATATCAAAAAACAAACAAAAAAATAAAGCAAAACAAAACCAGAAAAAGTGGTGCAGTGGCAGGGCTTGGTGTTACCCCACCATTTTTTTTTTTTTTGTATAACACAGTAAGTATTGGGGAAGGAAGGAAATTCCTGTGGCCTAAGAGATTCAGGGTTTCTCCACTCTTGAAACATATTGTCATGGGAACAACAGTGGCTCCATACCTTCTCATTGCCATATCCCAGTTTTTTTTTTTGTTTTTTTTTTTTTTTGTGGTGTCAGGAACCTTTCCTCTTGGTTATGGATGAGAAAATAAGACCACTGTAGCAAGCAATATTGGTATTTGCGCAGGTCCTAGGACAAGGCCTTCTTTAAGGTTCTAGAGGTACTATCCCAACATTGTTGGTGTGTTCAGTTTTTTTGTATCATGTGTTCCCTAAGCTGAAGTCTAGGAAATTATGAATTATTTTAATGATCAATTAGAGTGCAAAAGGAGATACATTCATCAATAGCTTTGATATGAATAATTATTATACAACACATTTAATATGGTATATGTTATATATTTATTTAATAATAAGGTATTTTATTTAAGTATTTATGTTTTAGAGTAAGCATGTACATCTAGAAACATTTATTAATAGACTCTACAATGTTACTGATATATGTGATGTAAAAGTAGTTCTGCATGCTTATGGTAGATGAGTTAAATATAAGAAATTTATTAACTGAAAATGAAAGCAGGGGGCCATATCACCTATTAAAGGATGACTTCCTTGATCTTTGCTGACATTGATAACTCCACAGAAGTGATTTCTGAGTGTGGAAACAGGAGTAACCCCTTCAGCACCTTTGGAGTGAACAAAAACCAACAAGAAAACAAATAAAAATAAAAGCAGATTATAGTTATTTATTGTTAGGATATGTGTTTGATAAAATTATATCTAGGGGGGAGTTTGCCTTGCATGCAGCCGATTCAGGACAATCAGAGGTCGAATCCCGACATCCCATATGGTCCCCTGTGCCTGCCAGGAGCGATTTCTGAGTGCAGAGCCAGGAGTAACCTGAGTACTGCCAGGTGTGATCCAAATACCATATATGTGTGTGTGTATGTGTGTGTGTGTGGTTTTATATATTTTATATAAGTTATATATAGATAGGATATATATTTATATATAAGATATCTTATGGAGGGTTGGGCCACAATCAGCGGTGTGAGGGATTAGTCCTGTCTCTGCTCCCAGAAATCGATCCTGGCAGGCTCAGCTGCCAGTTGTGGAACCCGGGTCTAACCGCCTGCAATTGTTCCGGCCCCTCTATAAATATCTTAAATTAATTTTGTCTTTGCTTCAAGTTGTTTGGAAACTGAGAGCAACATCAGCTAAAAAAGCAAACAGACAAAACCATTTTTATATTACATCTAAACTAAGATCATCTCCTCATTTTAGGTAGAAAAGATAAGGTACTAATTATGAAACTAATGTGATCCTGAATAATATTTTCAGCCATAAGGTATCATTATTTATTTATTTGTTAATGTATACCTCATTGTTTAAAACTCAGAAAATTGGATTGATAGATATAAGATGACTATCATATCATTGATTTTCTTATATTTATCAATCCGATCTAAAACGAAGACATAGTCCACACTTGGAACTTACATAGAAAATATTTGTAAAGTAAAATATTTCACTTGCAAAAAATTATGGCATGATTTATATAGGAAGATCTTATATAATTAAGAAAAATTTTATATAATTAAAAAATTAACAAATACTTAGCCTTTTAGCTGCGTGAAAGCTAAGCATCATACTCAGCCAAAACTTTATTAGTTCAATTATTACAGTTTTTTATTTTAGGTTTATTTATATATTTTTCTTTAATTTTTGGGACACACCCAGCACTGCCCAGGGTTTCTTCTAGCTCTGAACTCAGTTATCATTCCTGGTAATGCTTAAAGGACCATGTACACATTGATTTAATTTACATGAACATAGACATGTAGGCTAAAGACTTAACTATAAGAAAAGTGAAATAAGTAACAGGTAACATATTGTATGAAGATACATCCAAAGCTGCAATGGAAACTTGAAGAAGAAGCTCTGAGTTTTATTCCATTTTATATTGTCCCCCAAGCATTACTAGGATTTTTCCCAGTGGCCTCTAACACTGTAGAGACCAACTCAAATCTGAATATTACAGGAAGGGAATCTCAGGCCCCCAAGTACTTTTCTCCCCAACTGCCCCACAACAAAATGTTGTGTTGGAGGAATGTGCATATTTTTTCCTATGGAGACTAAAAAAAGAAGCGAATTAAAAATATTTATTTTATTTATTTTTGTTTTTGCACAACATCTGACTCTGCTCAGGATTTATACTGGCTCTGCTTTCAAGGACTATTCCTGGAGGTCTTGGAAAACCAGTTGAGTGCTAAGAATCAAAATCAGTTTGGGAAACTTCAAGGAAAGAGCCTTATGCATTGTCCTATTTGTTCAGTCTGAATATTGAACATTTTAAAGACTTAAGAAGTGGATAAAAGAGCAGATAAATTTATGTCAGCAAACTTCCACATCTAACTTGTACTGAACTTATCACTGCAATTATCATTGTTTGTAACAGATAGTTCAATATATTTGTATTTCTCATAATAAAATTTTTTTATAAAAAGTTTGATATTAGGATTTTTTTCTTTCTCATCAGAATCTATTACAACTGTTTGAAAACTGTTTCAATAATAAACAATCTTCTATTTTATCTTCTGCTGTTAATCTGGGCTTTGACTTTTCCCATAGTGTATTTGTATCATCAAATAAGACAGAGATAAATGGATGTAAACATTGTTACTTTTAAAGAGAGACTTATAGAAAAAGGGAAAGATAATCAAAGATAGTTACATTTTTAAATTTTTAACTTCCCAATAATCAAAAGTTTTTCTTTATACTTATAGTTAATGTAATTGTTATTTTCTTTTCCAATAACTTTAATTTATTCTCTAATAAAGTTTAAACTATTCAGCAATTAAATTTAATTTGATTCTAAAGAAAATTTTAAAATAGCTTATTAGTTAAATACACAATTATATTTTAATATATATTATACTGAGGCAAGAGAAAAAGTAAAGTGGGTGGTGCAATTGCCTTGCATGTAGTCAATTTAGGTTCAATCTCAAGGATACATATGGTCCCCTAAACACTTCCAGAAGTAATTACTGAGATTAGTGCCAGGAATAACTACTTAGCATTGCTGGGTATTGTTCAAAAACAAAAACAAGATTATTACAAAAATGAATGAAGATATCTTAACTTCATTAAGATATTCATATTGAATAATATATTAAAATATTATGTTACATATCAAAAAAGTAAAATAAACACTTATTTTCAACACTTATTAAACCATTTTGTACTAAGGTATAAAATAATATTAAATTTCATGAGTTTCATAATCATCCCATTCAAAATTTTAATTATTTATTATTTCTTATTTTATTTCAAGACTGTATTATATAGTTGCTTAAAAATAATACATTTGTTCCAAGGACAAAATCACAACCATTGTGTAATTTTCTCCACTTTTTCCCCAGAAAATCAACTTTCCTTGGCAAGCATGAAATATTTTATATTGAATCTAATAAAAATTTTTAATAAAACATCAATAAAATTTGTGAAGATAATACATTTCACAACAAGATCGTTAATATATTGGCAGAAGGTTTGAATTGTGATTTGTTGCTAGTTAATTTTTGGTTATTTGTTTTGTTTGTCTTTGAACTTTAGGTGGCTATGAATCCATGTTGATGTCTAAATTGTTCGTTCCTACTGGGATGGCATTTTTTAAAAAAAAAGTGAACTTGTCAATGGCCCCGTGTTTCGGTTATTTCAAGCTGTATGGCAGACAATGCAATTTTGAGGGGTGTAATTTAAGATGCCAAGGCTTCTAAAAGTACAAAAAGCAGTGGGGAGGATGCTTGCAATCATTCCAGAAAATACTAGTAATATCAGTATAAATCCATGAATACATGGAGTTTTTGATAGTTTTTCTGTATCAGCAGAGATCAGTGGTTAAGTAGTGCAGCTAGACTATTGATAAAGCAGCACTATTGGGTAGTAGTGGATGGAGGTGGAGTGGCTTTTGCCTTGTGGTGACCTAATCCACCCTATCACCCTAAAACAATTTAAAAAAATAGTTAAACTTAAAAAACAGGATACATTACTTTCAAAAATTATAATTTTATATGTGTCAGACTTAATATATAGTAAAGATACATTTTAAACATACATTCTACATGTGTAATAATCAGCATACATAAAAATCGATGTACACACATAGTAAATTAAGTATTTTTCTGTATGTTAAGCAAAGTAATTTTATTAAAAAAAACATTTACTTAAAGAAATGTGAGATATAAAAAGATGTACCCCTTGTCAAATAGAAAGACCTTTAATAATTTTTAACTTAGATAATAATTACAGAGAATTCTAGTCAGGACATTGAAGGAAAAAATATCTGTATTGCCAACTGTTGTAGAACTTAATATCAGTTTCTTTAGTTTTATATTTTCTTGGTTATTGAAGTTTATAGAAATGTGAAAAGCTTAATTTACATGAATTTGAATTATTTGCTCTAATTTTAGCATTTTGAGCTAAGCACATTTAAGCATGACATTTCATGCCTAGCCAAGTCTAGGTAAGCTTCCAAAATGAATGTAAAACCAATGCGTTTTAGCCAGTCCTTTTAGTTTCATCAGGTTTTGACAAGTATTGTCATATATTACAAAGAAGCCTGGAGAGGAACTCAAAAAGGATCCAAAAACCCACATAGTCTCAAGAATTTTTTATAAAATCCGGACTGCTGAACTAAATTGAAATAGTGAACCGAGGTCTCAGCTAATCCAAAAACAATAAAACAATACATTTAGAAACTTAAGCAATGTCTAGACAAATTTTACTCTTTTCACCCTCTAAAATTGAACTCCCAAACAGCTGAGTTTGCATGCTATAGAATTTGAAAGAAAATCTTCCTTTGCCATTCACTGAAACTAAAATTATAAAGGTTGTAAAGGCATGATAAAAGTAAAGGAGGTTAAATTTATGTTTATATATTAGAGGAAAAAACAAAAACGATTTATCTAAGAACTTTAAATTTTATAAATTTGGAGAGTTATTTACAAAAAAATGTCACTTGACATGTTTCTAATGAAAAGTTGGGCTATATTTGTTTATATAGATTCTTTAGTCAGTGATATATCATTAGACTTGGGAATAATATTATGCCATTTTCTACAAGTCTTTGAAAACAACTAGCCCAATATTTCAGAACAATTATTTTTAGAATTCTGTATTATGATGGATTCAGCACCTTTATTGAAGAGACCACAGAAAGTCCTCAAAGAATTTTCTGTTTAATCTAGATTTTAAAGGACAGTTTAAAAGCAGCTGATATCTAAGTAAAGACATTCTGTTATTCCCAGATCATCTCCCACATCATGTGATGGCCATAATCATTTCTATATTGAAGAATGCTGCCTTCATATTACTAAATTTCTTATCATAGTTCATAAATTTCAGTCACAAATTTGGAGTGCTCTTTTATGAGTATAGATAAAAACAAAGGGTAATTTATGCCAATTTATTAATTTATTATGTCACATTAATAAAAAACTTATTTCAAGTATGAACTGTTCTAAGTGCTATGTCAGAATAGTCATTTCACAATTAAGAGGTTGCGCTGAAAATGTGAATGTTATTTAATAATGTAATACTACTGCTAATTAAGCTTTTTAAAACTAAATCACCCTAACAAGTTCATAACCACACCCACAAATGAAGTCACCATGTCAACACCTGTTTACTTTCATAAACTCACTCAGTTCTCAAAAGAGAAGTAAACTAAGCTATAAAAATTTTGTAAACCATCCACACAGCTGAAAGTTGAAATCTTAGGAGAAGGTGGTCCACTCCCATGCCCTGCCAAACACATACCTTTTGTATCCATAACCCAAATTTCCACTTTGATTATGACAATACTTCACCACTTAACCAAAAATAGCTGCAGAGACATCAATATAACCAAAAATCCACTTATGCAGTATTTGGGCTGATATCATCAGGACTATTTTGCAGTAAATATAGGTATCCTACCCTTGATTTCTCATACTTTCAGAAGACCTGGCAGCCAAAAACATCCCCCCCAAAACCACAGTATCAACAAAAGTATATAGCATTCCTGGAAATAAAAACCCCTCACTTTTGTTTAATACTACTATCAGCATAGGAACACAACTATTTAGATGCCAGTGCATATGCAAATGAAGTAATAGAATAGTCAGCCAGTGACAGGAGCTTACTTCACCTTCTGACAATGACTTAATAAGATCAATAAAGATGTGATAATATTCACAAATATTTTTGTTGCTATAATTTTCTTTTATTCTTATCTTTCTTTTTTAATAATTGCTTCCATTTATCTAGAAATAAATGTATTATGACCACATGTAAATCATGTGATACATGATCCTTAAATAAATTATATTTAAATAATTAAAAACTAAATCTAACCTTGAGTAGATCTGCTATACAACATACAAATTACAATTCAATTTACATCAAGGACAGTACTAAAAATAATTCAAGTACAATTAATGTATGTAAATAATTGTTCAAAACATCTTTCATAGTCATCCTTCAGAGGTTATGAACCCCAGTCACCTTATTCAAAAAAGTGTTCTTTCATAAGACTAACAGTCATAGTCAGCTGTTTCTCAATTGATTCATATTTTTAATATAAATGGCCAATTTCTGCACCATTGATTCAACTAGTCATGCAGTCAATAACACGACAAAAACACTATGAGTTAGAAACTATTTTTAAATGTTTTATTGCAAAACTTGGAAATGGTTTTTAAGAACATAAACTATTATGATGTGCGTTCGTTCTTTTGTAGTCATTCAAGTATTTTAGACTGTCTAAAAATCTCGTTAATGCTCCAGCACAATTTATTAAAAATATCTTACTCATAATTAAAACTATCTAATAAATTACAAATGAGTATGACATAAAAGATTCAAAAGAACATAAAAACATCAAGATCATGTATAACTATATAAATAAATTGTCATATTATTTTTTTTCTGTTAACTAAGCCTCTCTCATCAGTACCTTAACAGGAAAGGGCTATGGGTTCCATTGAAGGAAATCCTCATCTCTGTGGTATGGACTTGTTGGTAGATTCAACATTAGTAATTCTGGAGTCCAAAGGGCTATTTAAGATCTTGCTAGTAGACTTGAAATGGTTGGGATCACATATAAGGGTTTTTATACATGACAGTAATATGTATAACCAATTTGAGCTATCTACTCGCACCAACAAATTATACTCCTATAGTATTAAATTAAGTTATTGAAGATATGATAATAAAATGTTTAAAATACATTAGTTAACATCTAATTTTTCTAAAACAATAATATATTCTTGATATTATAAGAATTTAATTTCAAATATTAGAAAATATTTCTCTTTTTTTGTCTCAAGGTTTAGGACCAGAAAGATAGTAAAGTGGGTAAGACTTGCATGCAGCATTGCATGCAGCCAAACCAGATTCAATCCTTGGAGTCCCAGATCCCCTCACCCCCGAAGTGTGACTGCAGTGATCCCTGAACACAGAGCCAGAAGTAGACCTTGTGTGCTGCTGATATCCACACACCCCTTTTAAAAAAAATCTCAAAAGAGAAATGCATAAATAAAAATAAACAGCATTTATATTTTAAAACTTAAGTTTCCTATAATTTTTAATATATTCAGGTTGAATGTTGTCATTTTGTTTGCTTGTATTTGTGGGCTCAATGCACATGTTGGATTGACCTTTACTGACTACTTTTATCTCTACATTTAGCAATTATCCTTGAAGATGCTCTGGAATGCATATTGGGCACCAGGATGGACCTGGGAATGATAGTGTGTGAGCCAATGCCTTGTTGATTGTACTAGCTTTACAAGCCTTGAGACTGAATGCTGTTAATTCTTCCACTTTAATCTTTAATTTCTCCCTCAAAACATTTCACAGACAACTAGAAATAAAATATTTAGTCAATGCTTAAAATGACACCTAATTTCTGAGGCAGTTTTTATGATTTAAGGAGAGATGTGAATGATGAAATTATATTGTCATATCTATTTGTCCATCATTCAGACCTTGGTAAGGCCATTTACATATTTCATAGATATTTAAAAGTATGTATTAGATAATTAATATTTGATCATTTTTTCTAATAAAGAAATAGAACATTTCAATGTTTTTGCAATGTCATAACTCATTACTATGCTTGTAATTATATGTAAAATATGTTTCTGGAAATAGATTTTCAAACTAAGGATATAATATTGAATGTGACCTGAATAACATAAGACAGTAAAAAACTATATAATTTAGTACTTCAATAAATTACTTTAGTTATTTATTCATACACAAGCTTATTTAAATTTATTTTGCTTTAATGTTTCAAAACCGGGGCTATAAATTTCTAACTTCTAAATACAAAATAATGAAGAATTTTTTCTTGTGAAGCTTATATTTAATGTGTTATAAGTGCATGTGTGAAAATATCATTGAGATTATTCTTTAAAAAAACACAAGTTATTATATACTATGTTAAAACAAGAACCTTTCCACCAGAAAAAAGATAACAAGGTAAGAATAAAAAAATCATGGTGATGGTAAATACAAAAATTGTATTCTTCTGTAATTAGAAGGTAGTTGAGCACTGTCTAACTCTAAACAGTCAACAAAGAAATCTACAGAAGTTTGAGGTATAGTATTATATTCAAACAGCAAGCAATAAAAATGTTTTCAAGGAAAGAAAATTTGGCATGTTAGAAATTGGTAGGTTGTCACAGTATGTGTGATACAGCTCTGAAAGGGAATTTGATAGGTATAGTTTTAAGATTCTCTACCTCAGCTACATTTTCCTTTAACTTATTAAATTTGGTTCTTCATTGAAAATGTCTCAGAATATTATCATTTTCAAATGTAGTGCTTTCTATTTTGTAATTTAAATAACTAATTAAATTGTTAAAATAACATAGGTCAGCTTAGAGTTCTAAATGATGACACTGGAAAATCCATTCTCATTATGATCTAATAATCATATATTAATTATGGAAATAATTGTATGTTTAGAGCTTTAAAAATATCTTTTGAAAGTGTTTTTGCTTGTTTTTGGTCTGCATCTGACTGTGCTCTGACCTTATTTCTGGCTCTGTGTAACCACCACAGTAATGATACTGATGGGGTACAAGGAGCAATATGAGGTGCCTGAAATAGAACCCATGCTAATTGCAAACACTCTAGTTATTATATTCTCAGCAACCCTGAAATTTTAAGTTACTTTATATAATAGAAAGTTAAAGTGAAGTCAGCAAAGCATTTAACATATCATACTAATAATAATATGCATAGGATTTTGTATTTTCATATCTCTCTCTACCTTTTAACCTGTATGATGAAGTATCTTCTAGTATTGATAATTAACTAATACTCATGAAGTGATGGAGTGTAAATAGACATTGATATTAGATAAGGAACAACAATAGCAAAATTTATAAGGCAAAACACAAATTTATAGATGCAGAAATAGAGAAAAATGTATTTCTAGTGGTTGAAATATGGTTGAGTTAGATGCTAAAATGTCATTCAAACACCACTGAAGACATTTTAAGGGTGTGCTGTCTTCAAAAATAATGACATGTTAAAATCTAAAAAAATTACATAATTTTGATTGAGTCTTGTTACCATCAGTCATTTTATTTTTTGAATTAAGAAAATACAGAAATGTTTCAAAGAAATTTCTAAAATTAAAAAAAACTTATTAAATCAAATCCAAAGAAAAATACAACCGCACATATTTGGGGAACAAAAACATCTTAATTACAAATAGTAACACATTTCCCCATATAAATTCTAATGAAAATATTATATAATGCTGTCTAGTATAGCCTTTAATGAAAACAATATGGAGATACCTCAAAAAAACTGGACTTTGAGGTCCCATGTTATCTAGCTATACCACTTCTAGGCATTTACCCTAAGAAAACAAAAATGCAATACAAAAATGCCTTCTCACACCTATATTCCTTGCAGCACTATTTACAATAGGCAGCACCTAGAAACAACCAAGATGCCCTTTAACAGATGAATAGCTAAAGAAACTGTGGTACATATACACAATGAAATAATATGCAGCCGTCAGGAGAGATGAAGTCCTGAAATTTTCTATGCATCGGTAGACATGGAAACTATTATGCTGAATGAAATAAGTTAGAGGGAGAGAGAATAGTCACGCTCATCTATGCATTTTAAGAAAAATAAAAGACTTTATTCTAATAATTCCAGAGATGATAGAGATGAGGGATGGAAGGACAGGCTCATGAAATGAAGCTCACCTCAAAGAGTGTTGAGTTCAGTTAGAAAAATAACTATACAGAGACCTATCATGACAATGTTAATAAGTGAGAGAAGTAGAATGCCTGTCTTGTATACAGGCTTGGAGTGGAACAGGAGAAGAATAGGGGCATCTGTTTTGGGAATGTTGCACTGGTGAAGGTGGGGTGTTCTTGTTACAAAATAAAAAATAAAATATTTAAAATTAATAAAAGAAAATATTGCATAAACTTCCTTGATGAATAGGCCATCAAAATATTAAAGTTAAATTATTTGCCTAAAATGCTATAGTCTGCACTATACGAGCTCCATGGTAAGGAATACTTTCATTTGAGTATAGCTGGAATAATATCTAAGTACAACATTAAATTAATTAAAATAGTTTTTTGTGTGTTTTGTTGTTGTTGTGGTTTGGGTAACACCCAGCAGTGCTTATGGGTTACTCCTGGCTCTAAGCTCAGAAATCATTCCTGGCCGGCTTGGTGGACCATATGGGATACCTGGATTTAAACCACCATCCTTCTGCATGCAAGGCAAATGCCCTAACTCCATGTTATGTTATCTCCTATTTCAGCTCCTAACTGAAATAGTTTTATTAAAATAAAATAAAAGTAATATTAGTAATGAAAATAAATTTATTTGATGTAAATATATCAAAATAGGCCAATATTAGTAATAGTAAAAATAATTAGTATTTTGTTTTGTTTTGTTGTTTTGTTTTGTTTTGGGGCCACACCCGCTGATGCTCAGTTCTTACTCCTGGCTATGTGCTTAGAAATTGCACCTGTCTTGGGGGGCTATCTGGGCTGCCGAAAAATAGAAACTAGATCCATCCTAGGCTTGCATGGGCAAGGCAGACCCCTTACCACTTGCACCACCGCTCTGACCCCTTAGTATTTTTTAAATAAGAACTATCAAAAAAATTTTATTGCCTGTAAAGAGTGTATTGTTAAAGTATGTGACATACTAGCCTGGAAAGAAAACTCTTATTTTATATTTACTACACAGATAAAAAATATACTAATTCTTTGAATGAATGGTCAGAGAATACCTAGTATAGTAGGCTTAATATTTTCTTCTGAAATATGTTTATAACCATCTTGGTCTGTAAAATCTTGACATATATTCAAAACTTTCTCTTATTTAATTTTAATTTTTGCCTGAAGACGATTGATACATTCCTCGTCCCCTTAATTTATCTTCAAACATGTTGCTAATCTGTACTCAAGATGAAAATGTTTTAAATTATAAAGTAATAGAGGATCACTTTTTGATTCAGGGGAGAATGATGGCTCCTACAGATAGTCTCATCTATCAGGAACTACCCTGCTAATAAATTATGTTATCCCAGTGCTAAAGCACTAGTTGGAAAATACAGTGTATTGGATTTTGCTTATATTTATCTTTTACACAAATTTTAGTTGATTACTTTTGTTCAACATAGAGATTTAGGAAAAACTGAAGACACATTTGGAAGAATTTTTCAGTTACCCAAATATAAATATCTTTCTTTCAAACATGCTTAGACAAAAGTTTTCAGATGCTTGTTAAATTATTGTAATATTTTTAAAACTATTTGAAAATCCCAATCAACACTTAAATTTATGTTGAAAATGTCAAAATGAACCATGCAATTATTAAAAGTTTCAGTGGAAAAAATAAAAAAAATTATTAGGTTTGGAAACAGCTGAGTCTCTTTAACAATATATTATATAGCTCTGCCAGTTTCAGTATTATAGATTATAATTTTAAATAATTTTGAAGCATAACCCTTTAATAATATTCAAAAAATATTACCCATAAAACATAAAGGATTGTATTTATAGAAACAATGCATTGACTAACACACTCCTGCTAAGAACAATAAGTTATATGGTTTTTAAAGAGAGCAAAAGAGAGGTACTATAATTATTTTGTAGCAAACTAATATATTGAAGTAAAGTAAGATTAAGAAAGACAAATATAAATTTGTGAGTATAAAAAGAAATTCTCAGCCATAAAATTAAATTGTTGTTGACAAAGACTAGTTCAGATACTGAAGCATATAAACTGTTTTTTGACTAATAAAGCTTCTTATATGTATATATTATGAATATTATATAAAATATGTATGGGGATCAGGAAAATAATATAGTGGGTAAAGAACTACTACAACATTTATTATTAAATGCATGCGGTTGAAGATAATAAAACATTTGTATATTTTGAGGCTATATATGTTATTAAAATAATCAGTGACATAAGTAGAGAAGAGAATAATTTTCTAAAATATCTGTTAATGTATTATAGTTAAATGAAAAACTTTAAAGAGAAACAAAATAAGAAGCTGATGACAGCAGCCAGAGCAGTAAGAACTTGCTTATAGGGGCTGGAGCAGTGGCACAAGGAGTAAGGTGTCTGCTTTGCCCATGCTAGTCTACGACAGATGGTGGATCGATCCCCAGGCGTCTCATGTGATTCCCCCAAACCAGGAGTGATTTCTGAGTGTATAGCCAGGAGTAACCCCTGACCCTCATCGGGTGTGGCCCAAAAAATAAAACAAAAAGACAAAAACAAAAATGAAAAAACAATAAAAAAGAAGCTGCTGACAAGATTTTCAATTTTTCTAGTAAGCACTGATTTAATTGCAGCAACAAAAAGTCGAAGGTGATCTTAGAGCAATTACCATTAGACTCTAACAAGGAAGATTTTTACACAGGTATTGAGGATAATGAATTTAAGAAACTTAATAACCACTTTAATAAAATATTGAGAGCCAAATAAGCTAAATATGAATAATTTGGAGAAATGGATACTTGTTTGACAATATTTGGCCAGAAGTAATATATAGGAAGCATGATTTCTTAAACTGAAAGCCAGGACCAGACACAAAAGGATTATAAATGCTTAAAGTTGGAAGCAAAACTATTTAGTATAGAATAGATAGTAAAGTATTTAGATTGCATTTTTTGACATAAAAATAAATAACAAAAATAATTTTGGCAAATTAATCATAGAATATTGTAGATTAAAGTGTTAAAATGAGAAGGGACTAGAAACTTCCATATATAATAGTAGTTAAACTACTATTCCATGTGTTGGTATTAAACTTCTTTCAAGTTTTAAAAGAAACATTGTTAAATTATGATGTCATCTAGAACATTATATCTAGGTCAGAAGGTTAGAATGCTGATTTTTTAACAAGTTCTCTGTATAAAAAAAGTTTATTATTCTAATGTTTTTTTTTCACATAGGTGAGCCGATTTTAGTAATGATTTCACACGTGCATTAGTTTTACACTTTTATTATGCATGCATATGGCAAGATATTTTTGAAGCATTTTTATCCACATATATTTATGAGATAATTTATCTATTTATTCATGTACATGCTATGGACTTGAGATAAAATGTATTTCTTATAACAAGAATGCTGAGAAAAGAGAAACAAGGTCAAGTTTTATACCGCCAAATCAAAGCTGAGAAACTCATTTAAATCCAACAGAGAATTCTCATGGCTTCCTAATTCACTGACAAACATTTGCAAGGAACCAAAGACTTGTTGAGCCATATGTGATCACAAAGCCTAGGATAAGAAGATACAGTAGTTAATTTTCTCTCAATTTTTTCTATATATTATTTTGATAGGCTTTTTGAGACCCTTATGTCATATGTCTTACTTATGGCTCTGTGCTCAGAGATGATTCCTTAAGATAAAATGCAATTTAGATTAAACTAGAATCTGTCACAATAAGGACAAGCATGTTACCCATTATATCATCTTTGGCTTTACATCTAAACCATATTTTCTATATGGTGAACACATACTAAGTTGTCTAGAGTGTTTCTTTTTATTAATTATTTTATAATGATTTTTATTTGATCAAAGTGGATTACAAATCATTCACATCTAAATTTAGGTATATAGTGATATTGAATCAGGGCATTCCCACTACCAATGTTGTCCTCCCCACTACACTCCCAGAATGCATCCCATATCTTCCTCATTTGCCCCCCGGGCTGCTAGTATAAGTGGTCCCCTCTGTGTCTACTTGTTGTAGATCGGATATCGATCCTGTTGTCCTTGGCTTTGGATTCTACTCAATGTTCATACGACTGTTTGGTCTTGGTACCCTCCATTATTTCCCCCTCAGTTTGTGAGGTAGATCAAGATGTTTCAAGTTATGTGGTTCTGTTTGAAGGAAAGAAAAAAATAAAATGGGGCAAAAAATCAAACAAACAAAAAACGGGAGTAGTCCTTCTAGAGGCTATAAATATAAGTTTAAGAGAAGAAAGGGAAAAAGAAAGAAAAACATAACAACAACACAAAAATAAATCAAACTAAAAACCCTAAAAGCACCACAGCAATAAAGACAGCAACCAAACAATAATCCTGGTCCCAAAATATAAACAAAACAGAGCACAAAAACATAAAACAAAATTAAAACGAGACAAAAACAAAAACAACAATAACATCTAAAAAAAATTTGTGCTTCTTTATTTTTGCATAGATACAGTAAATATTGGGGAGATTAGAAAGGGAATTCTCTTTGCCTAAGAGATACAGATTTTTTCCGCCCTTGAAGTATACTGTTTCAACAGACTCATTTTTTGAGAGTTTGAAAAAGAAAAATAGTTTTACTTTCAATTTACTTTACAGTAGTGATAAGGATTTTCTGAATTAGCACTAATTTTTAATATTGTAAAGACTATGAAATAATTCTTCTTAAGATATTTTTATACATCACATGATATCACATTTTATAAACAGTAAATTCTTAGGATTCCTTAATTCTGTTATCAATATACATACTGGTATGGCTCCAGTACTCAAGTGATTTATATGCAATATTTAAAACTTGTATTGACATAAATATGGTTTTAACTTTACTTTCCTAAATAATTAATACGAATAATTTTTTCAGTTGTGGTTGTTGTTGTTATTTTTGGGCCACGCCCGGTGACACTCAGGGATTACTCCTGGCTATGCACTTAGATATCGCGCCTGTCTTGGGGGACCGTTTGAGATGTCAGGGGATTGAACAGCGGTCTCTTCTAGGCTAGCACCAGCAAGGCAGACGCCTTAACATTCCGCACCACTGCTCCAGCCCCTAATGTGAGCAATTTAGAACTGCCAATGAAAATAAACTATCTAAAGACCAAAATTATATGGCTTAAGAAGAAACAAGTTTAAGAATTAAAAAGTTTTTACCAAGTCTTAAAACATAATACCTGCTCATAATTTTTGTCCAGATACAATTTAAAACTTTATAAATTTTATGACAGTATATATTTTTCAGTATGATGTAAAATTATAACAAGGATTTTATAGGAAGAGCATGATGAACTATTTTTAACTAGTAGTATAGTTACTCAGATGTATAAATTATCCTCTGAATTAGCTATTAAATTAGATCATTTATTAGGCTTATGTATTACTAGTGTCATCTATACCTCTAAATGTGTTCTAGCATTATAAAGCTATATTTTTAATCATTTCATTCAACCTGTCTCCTTTATTTTCATTATTTTTAGATTGTAGTTACTTTACATATATTCATAGTTTAAAATACATTAATCATAGCAATAAAAATTTTTATATTGCATAAATAACAATGTAATCTTAAACTATATGAATCATTGTCTTTATTTCCACCTAACTTTTATACTGTGATCTCTAAATTTTAGCTTTAAAGTTATAATAATATAGATATATCTGTGACATAATCTAAAAGTATTAGTGTCAATTCTCCCATGGATAGAATAAAGTTTATATTAAAAACAAATTTAATATTATTATATATCAAAGCATTAGTACAAGGACAAAAACTGAAAATAAAGACATATATGCATTTTGCTAATTAATAATATATAGAAATTATTAAAATTGAATACAATCATACCTTTAATTATTGAGCTGAAGAGATACAAATTTCAAAGTCTGTTTACTTCTGGAAAATTTTTACTTACACTGGTTAATAATCAATAAATGTATTTTACTTAAACTTCTATAACCCAGAAACAGAAATAGGTAAAATCCTTTTAAGTCTTTTATAGTAAATTATTTATTAATTAATTTTTCATCCTTTTTGGGGAAGAGGTCACACCTACGATGTTCAGATGTTACATCTGGCTCTATACTCAGGAATCAGGAATCATTCCTGGCTGGCTCAAGCTACAATATGGGATGCCAACGATTGAACCCAGGATGGTCGCATGCAAGGCAAACATTTACTTTATTATTGTTACAGCCCCCTAGTCAACTATATCTAAGACTGCATATCCATGGAAACACATAAATAATTTTATCTATAATAAATTTTAAAATTTGTTAGATAGAAGTACTTAATGGAAAAATATGAACTATCCTCATATATTTGTATATTTTTATCTGTATGCTTAGAAAATTACATAGACTATAGCAGATCCCAAATAAATACTAGGTAATCCATCAACAATATTATGTGGTTTTCATTTATTTTATACAATACTACAATTTATACTAGAAATAAAAAATATATACCAGAGGGGTCAGAGAGATAGTACAGTGGTAGGGCATTTGCCTTGCACACAGCCATTTCAGGATGGATGGAGGTTCAAATCCTGGCATCCCATATGGCTCCCCATGCCTGCTAGGAGCAATTTCTGAGTGCAGAGCCAGGAGTAATCCCTGAGTGGCTCTGGGTGTGACCCCAAAACCAAAAAAGATAAAAAAAATTAAAAAAAGAGTATATACTGGAAATAAAGAATAGATAAAAGGTACCATTAGGCTACAGTGCACAGGACTTTTTAAATGTCAGAAAGCATGGAAAATATGGTTAAGAGAAGTAACATACATAAAAATGTAGGGAATATATATATGTTTATAGAGAAGTTGTACATTTTCTTTCAAATTAAAACTGTTTTACTTAAGATACACTTAAAATAAGGCAGAAATAAGTAGAATCATGTACTGTTTGTTACTGTTAATATCAAATAATTTAGGTTGAACTAAGATTGGGGGCATTCTTTAGTGAAATAAATCAATCAATAAACAAATTTCCCTTTAAGGCAATACCAGAATTCAATCTTGTGAATTATACATACATACATATGTACATATAAACAGAAAATATTTACATATAATCAGAAAAATAATCTTTAGATCACAGTATGTTTAGCAGAGAGAGATACATGTATGCTCACATCTGAAGGTGATTCAGGCAGTGACTGTGCACATAATTATATTAGAAATTATCAATTAGTAAATTAGTAAAGCAATCTAATGGTTTTACTGGCTGGTGAATCTGATTCCAATTGTGGTGGACAAAGACTATAAAAAATATAATAAGGCCAGAGACACAGTACAACTTACAGAACACATTTCTTGCAAGACAATGATATGATTTCTATCCCTTGTACCACACATTATTTCTGAGTAAGCCAAGAATATGAGCAGAGCTCTGGTTTATGTATCCTAAACAAGCAAGCTAATAAAAACAACTAAAAACAATGCTCCATGAAATCAGTCAACTTTTGTGAGAATAAAAGTTACCAAAGTGTATGATGAAAGCAAACACAGACTAGAGTCTTGATATTTTAGACTAAGATGAAGTTTTGACCCTGTTTTTAAAAGACAAAGTCAGAGATTAAAATGTTGGCCAAAGCTATGAGTCTGTATCAAAAAATTTTGGCAAAAAAAAGATTGTGAGTAGTCAAGGAAAAGTAAGTATAGCATTAGACATTTCTTCTGGATTGTTTTTCTACCACAATTCCACTCATAATAAGGCTTTAATTAATCATGGTTAGACATTATTATATTTTTTCTAGAGTCATATTTCTCAAAAACAAACAAAAATGGATAAAATTCAAGATTAAACTCACACTGCCATTTACAGGAAAATAAAAAAAATTCAAATAAAGTTCACACAGAAAAGTTCTTCAACCTTAGTTCTGAAAATAGAATAAAATTCCTTACCAAAAAAAAGGCAATACTCCATAAGAAAGTTATGAAGACACGGGAGTAAATTGGATGAGGCACAAATAATGGAGAAGAGCTATTACAACTAAACATATTGCAGTGAAGCTAGATTGATTACATAAACTCTCACTTATATTGTAAAAATTAAAGATTGCCACACACTTCTCAGCAGAATACAAATCTGGAGTGCTATATATATATATATATGTATATATATATATGTATATATATATATATAGTGCTACATGTGCATTTATTACCAGAAATAACTTTTTTATCCAAAGCTAATTTGACTTATTGAAAATTAACAATATAATTACAAAATAACTGGTTTTCATCAAATGAGTCACCCTTTCTCATTTTGTGGACATATTTCTTCTTGAGTTGCTTAACCTTTCTGGATGCATGTGTGAGTATTTGTGTGTGTATTTTTCTACTGTCTTTGTGATGTTTTCATATGCATGTAATGAATTTTTCTTTCTCCAACAAATAATATACCTGATATTAATTGGAATATTTTGACAGGACAAAATTAAACAACTATAACAATAAAGCAAACAAACAAGCAAAAGTTACAGATTTTTGAAAAATTTTCTCTACTTTCTTCACAGAAACAATTATCAGGTAGTTAATAAACTGAATGAAAATGTACATCACTACCTGAAATAAATATGCTCTCTAAGGTGCTAGAGAGATAAAATTAAAACTCTGAAGAATATAATTATTTAATGAGTCATGAGAGATGTATCTCAAGATAAACTAATATATCAACAAGTTCAAAGAAATGGAGAATAATGTGGTTTTGTTAGTAGGTTAGAGATTTTATATAGTGAGTATTCTTTAGAACAGTGAAGTCACTTAGGAAAAATATAGCAATAGCAACAAACCAATAAAAAGCATGTAATGCACAATAATACATTGCTGATAGAAATATTAATTAACAAAACATGTTTTGTCAGATAAATTATTGGGAATTAAGGAAGGAAATACACTTAGAGAAAATGTGTAGTTAAAAAGTAAGAAGTAGGGCCCGGAGAGATAGCACAGTGGCATTTGCCTTGCAAGCAGCCGATCCAGGACCAAAGGTGGTTGGTTCGAATCCCGGTGTCCCATATGGTCCCCCGTGCCTGCCAGGAGCTATTTCTGAGCAGACAGCCAGGAGCAACCCCTGAGCAACGCCGGGTGTGGCCCAAAAACCAAAAAAAAAAAGGTAAGAAGTACATTGAAGTAGCAACTTAACATAAGGAAACATAATAGAAAGTAATAGTGAATGAAAAAAATGGTACAGAAACATTGGACAGAAATGAGAATCCTCGAGGCTGGAGAGGTGGTGCTAGAGGTAAGGTGCCTGCCTTGCAAGCGCTAGCCAAGGAAGGACCGCAATTTGATCCCCGGCATCCCATATGGTCCCCCCCATGCCAGGGGCAATTTCTGACCGCTTAGCCAGGAATAACCCCTGAGCATCAAATGGGGGTGCCCCTCCCCCCAAAAAAAAACAAACAAAAAAGGAAATGAGAATCATCATAAGTAAGAATCCAGGACCAACATGGAGATACTACAGAATCATTTCCGGGGTCTCAAACTCGTGGCCCGCAGGCCGTTTGTGGCCCTCTGGACAACATTTTGTGACCTGCAGTATTTGCAATTATTTGCTTACCGAATAATCACAATAAAAATAGCATTAGTGAGAAAAAATCGCATTAAACATTCGAATACCCTGAGCAGTTCCCTTTTCTTACTAATGCGATTTTTTTTATTGCAAATATTCAGTAATTGAATAATAGCAAATACTTTGTGCCTAGTGCAGAGGTCATTTCCGCTGCTCCTGCCCGCTCTCCCTTGCATTATCGGAGGCCTAAGGGAGAGAAGGGAGAGAAGTTTATTACAGAATTAAATTTTGTCATACTTCATTATGACTTCATCAAAGTCTGCAGTGAAGAGAAAGATTGATGACGAGCACAGACAATTTCAGGAAAAGTATTTTTTCGTTGAGCACAGAGGCATCCCCACATGTCTTATTTGCTCAGAGAAAGTTGCAGTGAACAAGGAATACAACTTGAAACACCATTATTCAAATAAACATGCTGAGGAATGTGCAAAATAAAGGAAATGAGAGAGCCAAGAGGGTTGCCAGTCTTAAAAAGCATGTCTAATGAGGCAACAAGATTTCTTCAAGAAAGCAACCAAAGGGCCCGGAGAGATAGCACAGTGGCGTTTGCCTTGCAAGCAGCCGATCCAGGACTAAAGGTGGTTGGTTCGAATCCCGGTGTCCCATATGGTCCCCCGTGCCTGCCAGGAGCTATTTCTGAGCAGACAGCCAGGAGTAGCCCCTGAGCACTGCCGGGTGTGACCCAAAAACCAAAAAAAAAAAAAAAAAGAAAGAAAGCAACCAAAGAGAATGTTGCATCAGTCGAAGCTAGTTACATGGTTAGTGAGATGACTGCTAAGGCAGGGAAGCTAGTCACAAAAAAAGTTTGTTAAAAAATGCATGTTACAGGCTGCAAATATTATCTGTCCAGAAAAGAAAGGTCAGTTTAGCAAAATCAGCCTTTCTGCCAAAACTGTGGCAGAGCACATTTCTGACATGTCAAGTGACATTTATCATCAACTGTTTGAAAAAGCCAAATGTTTTGATGCATACTCAGTTGCTCTTGATGAGGGAACAGATATAACAGACACTGCGCAGCTCACAACTTATGTCCATGGTGTTGACTGCAATTTTGAATTGACAGAGGAGCTGCTCACAATAATTCCAGTGCATGGCCAGACCACCGTTAATGAGATATTTCAGCATCTGTGTGATGCCATTGAGAATACAGGTTTGCCATGGAAGAGGTTTGTTGGAATAATAACCGATGGAGTGCCATCGATGACAGGGAGGAAAAATGGACTGGTGGCACTTGTTCAAAAAAAACTTGAAGGTGTAGAGAAGGCCATGCTCTTCACTGCGTTATCCATCAGCAGGCCCTTTGCAGTAAATGCCTGCCGTGTGACAATGTGATGTCTGTTGTTGTGAAGTGCATCAACCAAATCAGATTCAGGGGCTTAAAACATAGGAGGTTTCGTGCTTTTTTTTTAGAGGAAATGGAGTCAAAATATGGAGATGTGCTCTATTTCACCGAGGTATGTTGGCTCAGCAGGGGAAATGTCTTGACAATATTTTTGAGTTGGGAGAAGAAGTGAAAGTCTTCATGGAGAAGGATGGGAATGCTGTTTCTGAGTTGAGTGATCACAAATGGCTCATGGACTTAGCTTTTCTTGTTGACATCACACATAAGCTGAATGTACTAAACAAGATGTTACAAGGCCAGGGGCAGCTTATCAGTGCTGCCTATGACAACGTGAGAGCATTCTCCACAAAACTTGTGTTATGGATATCTCAGCTCTCTCAGACAAACCTTTGCCATTTCCCAGCATGCAAGGATCTGTGGATGCAGGCATACCATTTAGTGGTGAGAAATATGTTGATGCTATTTTTAAGCTACAGAAGGAATTTGATCACAGATTTGCAGACTTCAAAAAGCACAGAGCCACTTTCCAAATTTTTGTGGACTACTTTTCCTTTGATGTGTAAGATGTCCCTCCTGTGCTTCAAATGGAGCTCATTAACCTGTAATGCAACTCTGATTTCAAAGCCAACTTCAAGGAGATTAGTGGAAAAGCAGACATTCATGGGCAATTTTTGAGAGAATTGCCCCCCACAGCTTCCCTGAGCTTTCCCGAATGTTCAATTGCACCATGTACCTTTTTGGGAGCACATATTTGTGTGAAAAGTTATTCTCCACATTGAACTTCAATAAGTCAAAGTACAGGTCTAGACTTAATGATGATCATCTTCAAGCCATACTGAGGGTCTCAATTGTTTCCTCTCTAAAGCCAAATGTGGTTCAGATTTGTGAGAAGTGCTGTCAAGTCTCTGGCAGCAAGGAATAGGCAAAAGATGCCATGTTCAGAAGAACTGTTTATGATCTTCACTCAATGTTCTATTCATGTTCAGAAGAAATAATTAAAACTGTTAATAATGACGTTTGAGGATTATTTTTTTGTGTGTGAAATCCCTTATGCGGCCCTGCCTTACCCCAACTTTGCCTCCTGCGGCCCCCAGGTAAATTGAGTTTGAGACCCCTGATTTAATGTGAAGTTTTCAGAAAAACTACTGACATACATATTTTCATCAGTCTCATTTAAGAATTTTTATCATTTTAGGAGCCAGCAAGCAGGTATGGTGTTTGCCTTACTAACTGCTGACCTGGGTTTGATCCCTGACATACCAAAAGGTCATATGAGCTCCTCCAGGAAAGATACAGGTTTGCAGAGTCAGGAGTAAGCCCTGTTTGGCACTGAAGCACACAGAAATTATATTGTTTCATTGGTTATGATTGATTGATTATATCTTCAGAATTCTTAGTATCAAATTCACTCATATCATCCCTAAATATTCTTACTTATTTAAAATATAGATTGAAAAGAGATCACCCCAAAATTAGGCAGAGTATCAAACATTTTTATTTATTCATTTTGTTAGTTATCAGGAAATTACAAAGTTATTCATGATTGGGTTTTATGCTATATTGTTCAGACCTGTCCTTCAACCATGTAGACTTCCTTCTATTTATGAATACCTCATTTCTAACAGTATTCCTATTATACATATATAATATATAAGCATATATACATATATTCTTACAAAGTGGTTGCTGATAAGGTTTTTTTTTTTTTTTGGTTTTTGGGCCACACCCGTTTGACGCTCAGGGGTTACTCCTGGCTATGTGCTCAGAAATCGCCCCTGGCTTGAGGGGACCATATGGGACGCCGGGGGATCGAACCGCGGTCCTTCCTTGGCTAGCGCTTGCAAGGCAGACACCTTACCTCCAGTGCCACCTACCCGGCCCCGGTTGCTGATAAGGTTTTAAACAACATTTTATCAAGTGTGATGCTTCCCTACATTATAATTATTTCCCCTCTCTGTCTTGTCACCCTGCTCCCTTCAGTGGCATGTATCCTACTGAATACAAGTTCTCATGTACTCATGTTCTTTATTTCAATTTTTTTGTCATTTTTTAAAATTCTAATATGATGTTTCTTTATATCCTATATGTGGTAATGATCATTGGGAAACAGAATCTCTCTATTTTTTGTTTGTTTTTGGGGGGTCACACCCAGCAGCGCTCAGGGGTTACTCCTGGCTCTACGCTCAGAAATCGCTCCTGGCAGGGTCAGGGGACCATATGGGATGCTGGGATTCCAAAGACCATCCTTCTACATGCAAGGCAAATGAGAATCTCTCTTTATAAGTAACTTCACTCAGCAAAATAATCTCAAATTCTCTATAAATAGCAGAAGACTGAATTATTTCATCTGTTTTTATAGACAAGCAATAGTCCATTGTGTCTGTGTACCATAAATGATTTATCAAGTCATCTATTCTTGGTAAATTTAGGAATTTTCAGGTTTAGGCTTTTGTGTATATTTTGCAGAAACATAGGACTAAAGTGTATTTTCTCCATTTTCTTCTAAGGATGGGGAGAGTGAATATCATGTATATTCCAAAAAGCAGAATTTCTGTGACAAATGTAATCTCAATTTTCATCACAAGACCCTAAAATGCACATTAAATACACCTCATAAGGGCCAAAAGGTTACAAACTGGAAAAATAAACTATTTTTTAAATTCTAAAGTTAGTAAAATATTTTCCTACACAGAACTAATGAAACAATATGCTTTGAGTGTAATTTTTTTAAATCAATTAATATAATATATGTAACATTCACCAGAAGCTTCATATTTATCTGTCTTTTTGATCTTGATTGAACTGATACCTATTCTAGTAAATTCTGACATTGCACAAGCATCTGATTTTTGTCATGAAGTGTAAAATATTCAACTCAGTCAAATTAAAAATATGTACGTAGTGTAAAAACTTTATTTTTAATTATTTCTTTCTTTAGCTTTCCTTCTTACATGACTTTAGACTAACCCAATGATCTATTGACTACGAACATGCTTTACTGTCAGATTATTTTATATTTAATCTCTGGCTTTTATACTTGTCCATTTGGGTGAACTAAATACTTAGCTATATGGCCTAAGAAACAAGTGATACACATGTTTAAATGGATCTAAACATACATGCAGCAAGAGCATCTATTTCCAATGTATTCTACTTTATAGATTATATATTTAGTAATAATATTTAAGCATTGTTTATAAAATTCAAGATAAGATTTATTTTATTATTACTACTGGTCAGTAATAATACTTGTAATTTTACCATAATTCATCACAATAAAAATACTAAAAAGCATAATCCAAGTGAAGAAATATTTAAACACAATTCCATTCTATGAACAACTTATTGTAGAGTAATAATATTTTCATATATATTAAACAGACTTAAAATTTAACTTTGATTGTTTTGTTTGATTTTTGTTTTGGAGACACACTTGACAGCACTCAGGGGTTATTCCTGCCTCTGTACTCAGAAATCACGCCTGGCAGGCACAGGAGACAATATGGGATGCCAGGATTTGAACCACATTCCATTCTGAGATCGCTGCTTGCAAGGCCAATGCCCTATCGCTGTGCTATCTCTCCGACCCTTTTAACTTTGATTTATGTAACACTTGATTATCAAAGAATGGAATATATCTCCTCTGTGAAACAACACTTTATGATTCAGACCTAATGATAAGATGACAAAATAGAACTCATGTATTAATAATTAATTATTGTTGTTATTTATTGGAAAGGCCATATTTGTTGCTGTTCAAGAGTTACTCGTGGCTTTGCACTTGGCAGTTCAAATGATTATATGAGATGAACAGAACTGAACCCCACATAACCCATACCAAGGAAAAAAGATCTACCAGCTGTACTATCTCTTTGATCCCCTTATTTATTTGATTTTTGTATAAGACTTATCTATATGTTTCTTATTTTTGCATTATTTAAATTTAATGATTCTGTGTAATATTCAATATTATGTCAATTTATATCTTTCAGCAACCTAAAATTTTATATTTACTAATGCTTAACAAATATATATTCCACTGTATTTTTCACAATTTATAAAAGATGACAAAACAATTGTTAAAATATTAAAATGATTTTCAATATGACAAAATTGAATTATCATACTTATTATTAAAATATAAATAATTTTAAAAAGACAAGCTTGAATGTATAGTAGCAGTTTCTAAAGGTATTTCATGTTACATATTTGAGATGAATAATTTACAAATTAATTGCTCGTTTCTTCTTGGTACTATTTGGAATAGTATTTCTAAAATATTATATTTTAAATATAATTATCCAGTGCTTAAACTCAAGAACAATTAATTATATGTATTTTATATTGATTTTATATACATAATTATATGTATATTTGATAATATAAACAAGATATAAATATGAAGTAATGAATTATAATTTAATAATAATAAAATTTTACTTAAAATATTTAATTTAAATCCTGATCAAATAATTAATGAAAGACATTTGTCAATTTTATACATTTAAATTCTATTATTTGTCTTCATGAAGTACTTCTAGAAATCTTTATTCTTGACATGATTAAACTAATAGTACAGTTAATTTTCTTTTCATCATGTACTTTTTTATTATAAAGCTAGTTATTAATTGATTAACCAGGTTATGCCACAACATATTCTATTTCTCATAGTTATTATTATTACTATTTTTTTTTATTTTGGTTTCTGGGCCACACCCAGTGACGCTCAGGGGTTATTCCTGGCTATGTGCTCAGAAATCCCTCCTGGCTTGGTGAACTATATGAGACACCAGAGATGGAACCAAGATCTGTCCTGAGTCAGCCATGTGCAAGGCAAGCGCCCTACTACTGTACTACCACTACCACCCCTCATCATTGTTATTATTAAATGACTATCTAATTCCCACTCCAAACCTTTTTTCTCTTCACATTTATGACTGTGAAGTAACTTTAAGAGTCATTTCTCTTGTTTCTGTTCATTCAGTCAATTGAAAATACTGCTTGCCTATAATAAATAATAGATATAAACTTAATATCAAGTAACTAAATAAAATAATTACATTTTATAAAACACACTTTTACCCAATGAAAACTGAGCCACTTTCTTTTTTTTTTTTTTTTTTTGGTTTTTGGGCCACACCCGGTGACGCTCAGGGGTTACTCCTGGCTATGCGCTCAGAAGTCGCTCCTGGCTTGGGGGACCATATGGGACGCCGGGGGATCGAACCGCGGCCCGTCTCCTAGGCTAGCGCAGGTAAGGCAGGCACCTTACCTCGAGCGACACCGCCCGGCCCCAGAAAACTGAGCCACTTTCAAATCTCAAATTCTTATAAAGTCTTGGGCCCGGAGAGATAGCACAGCGGTGTTTGCCTTGCAAGAAAGGTGGTTGGTTCCCCTATGGTCCCCCATGCCTGCCAGGAGCTATTTCTGAGCAGACAGCCAGGAGTAACCTCTTAGCACTGCAGGGTGTCGCCCCCCCAAAAAAAATTCTTATAAAGTCTCAAATTATTTTATGTAAACAGTTCCTAAAAATTCTAAGGTAATCTCCTTTTTAATATGATAAAAATACACTGAACTTGACACATGTTGTTTTTGTCATTAACTTGTTTAGATATTACCCAAAATCCTGAACATCTGATTCTTTTCATTTCTTTTCTCTAATGAGAGTAAACTAGATGGCCAATGAGATCTCTTGTAAACCTATTATTCCATATTGTTATAAATTGCTTCTACCTGGACATTCCAAATGTGTCATTACATTTCACTATAAATCATTGTCCTCTTATTAATTAGCTGTCAGTTAACATTACTGTGATTTTCATTATAAGTTTGATCTCTTGTCTCTAATTTTGAAATCTAGTTAGTTGTTACTATGAAAGAATAAAGAATCAGATTACCTTTATATTTTGGGGCTTAATTCAAGATGTTATTTAGGACATAAAAATTATACATATAGATGTATATATACTTAACTGCTATAAACCAAAACTTCCATATTCAAATTATAATTAATGTGATGCCATTTTTAAGGAATTTTAGATTTGGATTTTTCCAAAATATATTTTGTTTTCTATTTTTTTCGACTCTTAAGATTCTATTTAATTAATTTATATTTTATTTAGGGTTACACTTGGAGTTGTTGAGGACTTATATCTGACAATCACTCAAGAATCATTGCTTGCAGTGGTCAGAAGACTACATGGAGTGTTGGAGGTCAAAGTAAGCCACACGCAATGCAAGTCCACTACCTGTTGTACCATCACTCCAGTCTCTCTATCGTATATTAAATAATCTTAAATGATACTGAATAATTTTAATAAAATTTTTGATAGATAATCTGAAATCATACTTGTTAGATACTTGTGAAAATTTTTCTTTTTTTTTTTACTTTGAAATTTCTCTTTAGTTTACATTTTTTTTAAATTTTTATTTTGATCATGGTGGCTTACATATCTTTCACATTAGTATTTTAGGTACATATTAACATTGAATCAGGGGAATACCCACCACCAAATTTGTACTCCCCCCTTCCCCGTTCCCTTTCTGCAACCCATATCCCCCACCATCACTCCCCGGGCTGCTAGAGTAGGTGGTCCCCTCTTTGTCTAGCTTACTATCAGTGATCATACATCTGTTTGGTCCTGGTGCCCTCCTTTGTTTCTCCCTCTATTTGAGAGGCTAAGCTCGATAAATCAAGTTATGTGGTTTTGTTTGAGGGAAAGAAAAGCAATAGAATGGGGTAAAGATTAAGCAAAAAAAATAAAAAAAATAATAAAAATATGCTGAAAATGGGTGGAGTCCTTCTAGTGGCTATCAGCCTCAGTTTGAGAGAGGACTTGAATAAGGTAATTGAAACACCATAACAATACAAAAATAAATGTCAAATTAAATATCCAGTGAGCCCTACAGCAATAAAGAGAAGCACCACACAATAGTCTCGTTTTTGAATTCAAATCATGTTGGAGTGCAAAAAGAAAGAGAAAGATAAGATAAAATAATATAAAATAAAAAAGGAGACATCAACTTCAATATCTACACCAAAATAAGGATGTCAAAAAAAAAAACCCCATCAATCAATCAATCAATCAATATATATGTGGAAAATTATTATTTTGTGCTTTATTTTCCTTTTTTTTTTCTTTTTCCCCCTGCATAGGCACAGTAACTATTGGGGATATTATAGAGGGAATTCCCTTGGCCTAGGAGATACAGGGTTTCTCAGTCCCTGAAGTATACTGTCATGGGATTAACTATAGACTCCTTGCATGATCATTTACTCTCCCCTCGGGTGCTTTTGTGGTGTATGGAAGACTTCTACTTCGTCATGGATGGTAAAATCAGTCCTCTGTATCTAGAGATCTTGGTGACTGTGCAGCTCAAGGAATGGAGCTAATGATGAAGGCTTTCTTTGTGATTCTAGCAGTTCTGCTTCTTCAGTGTTGTTTTAATTCATCTTCTGTAGTTGATGTTCTTGGTCATTATGTTACTCCTAGGATGGAGCCTGGGACAGAGTCTTTAGTTATGTTTCCGGAAGACCCGTTCACTTACGGTTGTCTCAGTCAGACCTCTGGAATTGGAGATCTTGTTTGTTGAACAGATTGTAGACCTAATGCTAGGTTACAGATTTTCATTGTTGTTGTTGGTCCCGGGATGTGTACTATCTTGTCCTGTTTGTAACAACCAGTCATCTGTATATAGCAATCTTGGTTTTTGCACAGATCAAAGGTATATTTAACAAGATCCTTGTTTTAAATGACATGTATTTTAATTCCAAAATGTGACTACTTATAAAGAAAAATTAAAGTAGTTGACCACATAGTCCTTATTGAAATTGAGCACTGGTACTAGGCATTATATTCTGCTGTAAGAAAATCATTGTAGAAATAAAAGAAGTATGATAAGAAATATATCTTCTACACTTCTTGAAAAGGGTTCTTTTCTTGCCAAAAGAAAATATTCCTTATTCTTTATGGTCCATTGGTTTTTTTTTTCATTTTCTTTTTCAAAGCAATGAATAATGTGTCAATGTGTGAGGTGCATATGAATTGAACCCAAAAAGGGAGAGTTATTATTAACATTCAATTGTTAAATTTTGCATTGAATTAATTTGATTGGAAAAGAAAGGGATACTTAAAAATTGGCTCTTATTCATGGAATTATTTTTAATTTAATGTTGTAGCTATGAGACATTTACAGAAATAAAAGCTCTACTATATAAGTTCTCAACAATATAATCAAAATTAGTTTTTTATAATTACAAGATAAATTTAAAATTATAGCTATATATTTAATTAAATGTCTATTAAATTAATGTATACTTTAATTATAATGTTTAATTAAAATAAAGTTAGTTTTGAGAGTAAAATAAATTATTTTGTGTCTGTACTACAGATGATCACTCGAAGAATAAAATGTAGTAGGAGTTTTAGATGATTTTCTTTTTTTATAAGATAGCAATTCCCATTGAAAAACAATTTCCTTAGGGGAAAATGTGCTCAAATTTCCTCTTTATCATTGTGAGTATAAAGTATATCCTATCCTACAGTTATTAAGTGTTTTATGTGGGATTGTGAAAATGTATAATGTTTATTTTTATTGTGATAGATGCCATGAAAATTAGTTTTATACAACTGTTGCAAAATATGGAAACTAGATCTATTCTTAAAATATATTAGATTTTTAATAATCAGTATTGCCATTTAGTTTTGATATCTGTTTAATTTTACCTCTATAAAAATTAGTCTTTCCTCTGTTAAGGAAAAAATAGAAAATCTTCTGGAAAACTTGACGTTTAGAAAAAAGATCTGCTTCTTAAAGGTCAGGTTCAACAGAAGGAAATAGTTTTTGTTAAAATATTGCAGTCTAAGAATTACCTATAGTAAATTATATGCTCTTTAGTCTATTAAATTATTTATTTATATTATTTTCCAGAGCCTCTGATTTTTGCTTTTTAATTGTAATTGCCTTGAAATTATTTTACAAGTGTAAATATTTATATGGTTTTTGGGCATAGAGTTGCTTATCATCACAGTGCCAACAACTTTATGTCATAGTACTTAGGAAAAATTTCTTTTACTTTTTTTCTTTTCACATAATACTATTAACCACAAATTTGTCATCCAAGTTTACAAGTTTGTTCTAATTTCTAATATGAGTGAAATTCAATCTTTATCCATCATTCCCTGACTTATTTTGCTTAACACAACCATCGTTGTTGTTTTTTTTTCCATTAGGGAGTCATCTGTTCTTAAATCAAAATAATATTTTAGTACGCATATAGAACACAACTTTTTTTAATGTTTGTAACTTATTGGGCATTTGCGTTATCCCAAGTATTAACTATTGTAAACACAAGCTGCAGTAAATATATGTTTATGTCCTCTGTAATGAATGATTCTTAAGATCTTAAATTTTAGAATCAAATGATAGTTCCACATTTTGTATTTTAAGAAATCCTATGTTGCGGGCCCGGAGATAGCACAGTGGCGTTTGCCTTGCAAGCAGCCGATCCAGGACCAAAGGTGGTTGGTTCGAATCCCAATGGTGTCTCATATGGTCCCCCGTGCCTGCCAGGAGCTATTTCTGAGCAGACAGCCAGGAGTAACCCCTGAGCACCGCCGGGTGTGGCCCAAAAACCAAAAAAAAAAAAAAAAAATCCTATGTTGCTTACCACAGAGATTGAACCAGTTTACATACCTACCAATAGTAAATGAATATTCAGGTTTTTCATCCACTTGTCACCAATATTACCAATATTTGTTAATTCTGAACTTTTGAATAAGGTAACACAAGTCAAATGATTTTTTTGAATAAAAGCTCAGTGCTGCAGGAATACACTTACATGAAAGAGAAATGTCTCAATATGACCTATATTTAATATATTTTATCCATTTGCATTTCATAATAGTTTAATTCCACTCTATATTTAATTTTACTAGAGTACTAACAACTTTATTCATTTAGAAACATCTTGCACATTGTAGATTACTCAAGAAAATCAGAAGGTATTCTACCAAGAGTAAATCTTCCTTCTTTTTCAAATGGGTCATCTAAAAATTTGCCCTTGTAAATCAGAGCTACATTACCAACCAATAATTTGGAGCGCGGTATTTGAAAACCTCTTAATAGACTTAGGCTCTAAGGAGCCAGCGCATTTATGATTGCAGCATTTCTCTCACAATTAGCATTTACATGAACCTTTTAAGAAAGCTCAGTTTCAGCTAATTTGGAAGATAATTGCTTATCTCTTCTAAATACTCACCTGGGACATGCAAAGTAAATTTTGAATGTCTATGTCATCCCACATGTTTAGATACAATTCTCCAAGAATCTTTCCTGTTCCGGTAAAGAGAGGCTTTCAGTACTTTTATCCCTCCCATATTTTTAAGGACGTTTGTAATACTTAATTTTCTAAATTTATTTTACAAAAATAAAATACTTTATTTTCAGAGTTGTTTTAGGATGAAATATGTATAGTCTAGAATATCCATATCCTCATTCTTTTATATACCACATTTTATATTATAGCATTTTTATTAATTTTATTTTTAATAAAGAAATAGACCAGAGGGGCTGGAGATATAGCATGGAGGTAGGGCATTTGCCTTGCATGTAGAAGGACTGTGGTTCGAATCCCAGCATCCCTTATGGTCCCTAGAGCCTGCCAGTCACGATTTCTGAGCATAGAGCCAGGAGACACCCCTCAGCGCTCCAGGGTGTGACCCAGAAAACAAACAAAATAGACAGAGTTGAAGAACTAAAATACAGAAGTTAAGGAACATGCCTATGTACAATGGACCCAGATTTGATACCTGGTGACACATGGTCACATAAACTTGGATGTCAGGGTGATCCTTGGCTGCAGTTTATCACTAAAACCCAAGCAACATTCCTCTTCTGTGTCATTTTGAACCCCTGCCCTAGTTGTCAGGGAAACATCAGGAGAGTGACTTTTTCTAATAATAACCACCAGGGAGATTTTCTAACCCTCCATATTCATGGGCAATAGCAGATACATTATTATTTGTTATATTCCAAATTTTAATTGACTGCACTATTTAAATTCTATAACTCTGTGAAGTTAGCAAATACTCATAGTGAGTATATGAGTATGTTGTATAGAATCATATATTTACCATTAGAGTTTTATGAAGAAATGTTCAGTGACATAAGAAATATAGCAGCTATTGATTTATTCCATCCTCCTCTATTCATAAATTATAACACTATTCCTATAGTAATACTTTTTTATTGCCATATTATTTTGAAGATGTAGTGTTTTTTTGTGCCATACTTATATAGAGGCTATGCTAATCTCTGTATCACTCCAATTTTAGTATATGTGTTGCTGAAGCCAGTTTGGTTATAAAGTTTTGAAACAGATTGTTTTTTAAATATTTACACTAGCAAACAATTTTCAGAATGATACAAAAAGTAAACTAATGAAAAAATATTAATACAACAGACATAGTGATGATTGAAGAAAAAAAGGATTACAAATTTTCTAAAACACCTAAATGTCAAACAGGAATAGAGCATTATTTGTATATTCTTATAATCTCCTTAATACCTACTGTTTACAATTAATAGGAATGCAAATATGGCATAAAGGAGTAAAAAATATAAACAACTTTTGCAGTATTTGGAGAATTATTTAAGCTTTAAATAAAAACAGACTCAAAGTAAAAGACTAAAAAACACACATTCTGGTAGTATAAACTTGAAAGGTTGAGATTAAGCCATGAAAGAAAAATGAATGAAAATATAAAGAGTAACTAAACAGTTCATCAATAAGAATTTACACTTGTTTACAGTTAAGTACAAAAAGAATAAATAAAAAAGCAGTCACATATATACCAAGAGAGATAAAATAAACACATTAATACTATGGTAACATCATAGTAATACTCTTCCCAAATGACATTATAGTAAAATTATTTTCAAGAATACATAAAATGTTTTCAAGAATAAATTTTATGTTCAAAAATAAGGTGATTGTCAGCAGATCAATGCAAATTGAAGGCCTATTGGGAATCTCATCTGATCACACTATTATAAAGCTAAAAATCTATAATAAAAGAGGACTACAAAAAACTAAAACATGTGGAGACTAAATATTATTTGCTATGGGAACCAGATAGATCTTTGAAATAAAATTGCTAACAAAGAAATCAAACCTATTTCTCAGCTTTTGCAAAACAGTGACTTACTTTACTTAAAAAAATTAAGTAGCACACCAACTAAATATTGATGTTTCTGATTGTATTAAACCATGTCTGGATATTTTCTAATTATTTTGTAATAAATGTCCATTCATTTTCTTTTGAAATCATGGTGTTTGATGAGCGAATTTATTCAACATTCACAAAGCAGTGATTATGAAAATATTCTGATAGTAAGAAGCATTTGACAAAATAAGCACTAGGTAATGAATGTTTCCTCCTCAGCTTCAGGGTCTGTAAACTAAAATGCTTTATTCATTTGTCTTTTTAGGTTTTTATACTTTATCTTTCTATATTTAAATTTTTTATTATTAGGAAGCATATCTTTTAACAAAAGCTGCGATCTATGATTATTATTTAAAGTATGTGCTTTTGAGAAAGGGTAAATTATGAATTTTTCAAAAGAAATTGAGGAGCAAACTGGTTTCTGAAAGAGCCAGCCTTTAATGAAACTGAATATTGCTGTCAAAATAAAAAACATGTACACATTTCATTGTTAAAATCTTTTGACTCCACTATTAAAATGCCAAATAAAATAGGTATCTAAAAATTGTCAGAGACACAGAAACTTAAGTATTTTTCCACCTTTTCCATGGCATGTTTTTATAATCTATTTGTTCCTTTCTATCAGCCTTTATACACTTTGGTATATAGTCACCAAAAACAACTTCTCATAGAATTTCTAAGAGTCCTCAGTACTTTTAAAACCTAATATTCATCTCTCCTTTTTTAAGTTACACTTAAAAATGCTCTTATTTGGGTATTACTGAATTTCATTTTAAAAAATGAAATTTTTATTTTATTCATTCATTAAGTGAATTTATTTTGTAGATGTATAATATATAATATATCTAAATTATGTAATATAAATATTATAAATTGATATCAGCAATGTAAAATGTTTAAGTTTGAGAAATATTCGAGTGAATTTTAGGAAGCATAGAGCACTTAAATACTGTGATGCCATGAAATGTCACCAAAGCTTCAGTTGTACGTGATAGGAAGTTGAGGTCATGACCAACTACAAAAAGTGAGCCTAAGACTAAAAACTTGACTCACCTTATAATCAGAACTAAAATCTGACACAAACAATTCTTATACTTTCAACATATATTGGCTTAAATAAATAGTTTTAAGGCCTGAGCAATCATGCAGCATGTAGTGTGCTTGCTTGCCTTGCACACGACTGACTGTAACAGTTTCTAAGACTGGAATTCCATATGGTTTCCTGAGCTCTCCAGAAGCAATCCCTAGTTACAGTGCCAGGAATAAGCCCTGAACACCATCAGGTGGTCTAGAAAAGTAATAATATTATATCATTATTAAAAGTTCTCATCAATTCCAATTCTTAAATAAACTATTTACAGCTACATATTAAAATTTCTTTTGTGGCACTGGGGAGTCTCACACAAATAATATAATTTCCCTATAATAAGTTATATTCATGACTCTTAGATAACTGATTTATTAATATTGTTGATTTGGTTGAATTGATCTTATTTTTAATTTCAAGTCAATTTTATTTATTTATTTTTGTTTTTTTGGCCACAGCCAGTGATGCTCAGAGGTTATTCCTGGCAATTTGCTCAGAAATTGCTCCTGCCTTGGGGGACCATATGGGACACCGGGGATCAAACCTGTCCTAGGTCAGCCACTTTGTAAGGCAAATGCCCTACCACTGTGCCACTGCTTTTACCCCTTAATTTTAAGTCAAATTTAAAGTTTTTTTGTTTTGCTATTTTAATAAACAGGAAATATATGTTTCAATATACATTGAAATCAGTATAGTAGCTCTACACTTGTAAAATAATGACTTCAAATGTATTTTAAACTATGGTACTATAATAAAAATGATTTTAATATTAAAATATCAGTTTAACAACCACTTAATTCAAAAAACTATTTTGTAAAATATTTTATAATAAGTTATTTTAATAGATTTAAAAATACTTTATGCAATCTATTTTTTATTCATAAGTTACAGAAGAGGAAAAAACAAGATAATGAGAAACAACCTCAAATCTGCGCAACAGAACATCTCATTAATATTTAAGGATTGCAAGAGTAATAGGGGCAATTGTAGCAAAATTAATCGTGGTAATAAAATGGTTATAAAATGTAACTGTTTACATTGCAATTTTTGTTTTCTTTTCCATAATTCCGTTTTAGATGCCTTCACAATTCCCCGTGAATTACAGATGGTATGTAATTGATAAAATAATTCACGTGTGAGAAAACAAATGTTTTGGCACTTCCAAGGTGTTTTCAAAAGTAGTTAACACTGCCAAGTGGAGTCAGAGGTTGGCAGGGGGTGTTGATGGAGTTGTAGCACTGGACCAAGACTGGGAACAGTAATAGCGTGAAGTGTAATTCAGGGTGTGCTTCTTGGTACTTTATGTTTACTTACACATTTCAACTTGTATTTCTAGAAGGATACAGAATAATTTTCTTTTAAAAACAGTGGCCAGAGAGATTGCACAGTGGGTAGGGCGTTTGCTCTGCATGAGACTGACTGATCAAGGTTCAATCATAGGCATCCCATGTGGTCCTATGAGCTTTCCAAGAGAGAGAGTTTTGCACTCAGAGCCAGAAGGAACCTCTGAGTACCACTGGGAGTGTTCCCAAAACAAAAATAAATAAATACATAAGTCATTAATGACCAGAGTAATAATATATGGGTAGGACACTTGCCTTAAACTGGGTTAATTTCTCTTGTCCCCTCATCACCAACTGAAGTAATTCCTGAGCTCAGAATCTGGAGTAAGCCCTTATCACCACTGGAAATGCATCCCCCCCCTCAAAATAAAGGGCAATAAGCAAAAAAAGTTGTGGAACTTGTTTTAGTATTGTTCAGTATTTTATTTAGTATTTATTATCTAGTATTGATAGTATTTTAAGACCATGATTTAAAGAAAATCTCAGATCATGACTTTTTAAATTCATTATCTAAATCTATGAAATTATATTTAATTATTATTAGTGAAAATTTTCTAACTTGCCATGTGTAATACTAAAAATATTAAACCAAAAATCACAAATGCTATTTGCATTACAAATTTTTTTTACAGTTCAGTCAAATAAACCCTTTTGATTCAGTTTAAGAGAATATTCTTCAATGCTATAAATAATTCTTAAAGTGTTCAGTGCTACTAAGATTGCCATAGAAATAATACATGAAATAGAGTGGCTTATTTTACAGAATAATTTCAAGAGAAGTAAGATTTTTAAAGTAGAGTATAGCAAGAGAAGTTATTAAAAGACATTGAAGCAAAACCAAATAGGAAGAATTTATGCTCTTGAGTGCTTTGCTAAAATCCTTTCAGTCGTGCTGAAGCAAGATTGAGTCTGTACTTTTTCAGTTTTGCGTGTCAGGTAAAACATTGCAGGGGGTGAAATGAATTCATCTCTCTGTCTTCAAGTAAACTAAAAGCAATTTTTTTCTTCCCATGTGGTCACTTGAGGTGCTTGTCATGTTCAAGCTAATGATATCAGGCACCCTCAGGTTGTTTAAGTATTCATGAAGTAATTAAATTCTCATTAACATATAAATAAAAGAAAACTGAAAACAAGTTTAGCAGGCACCTAACATCTGTTCTAATGCTTTTAAGTATTAAAATGTGCCACACACAGAAGGAAAAGTGCATTCTGTTCTGGGAAGTATTTTGCATAGATTATTTATAGAAAGTGTAATTAAACTGATTTGGCATGTTAAAGAAAGTTAATAGGAGAGCATTATTTAGTTAGTTTGTTGGTCTCTGTCACAAAAATTAAGGAATTGAGAATAGCTATAAGACAAGTAAAAAATAGTTTCGTTTGTTTTATATTACAGATAAACTTATGAGAGTTAATTAAAATTTATTTCCATCCTGAGAGAACATGGTTAAATTTTAGTTCTTACAAGCATACACCCAATTTTGCAGCTGCGAGCTAACAGCCTTTTTCATTGTAAATTATAATTCCATGGGTACTTGTATAAACATTTCACTTAAACCCATAAATTGATCTCATCCCCTTTAGTGCTATTTTATATGCATGCCTGTGTACTTACACACGCAACATATATATATATACATATATATATATAATTTGTATATAATGTCAAGTGATAGAGTGGAATTTTTAAAAGAACTTTGTTAATTTTATTATTAATCTTTCTATTTCTTGCCGTCTTCACTTAAAATATTTTAAACAATATACTTTCTAATGAAAAATTTTATAGATCTATTGTTTTCTAATTGCCTCAAATATATCATTCAAATAAAAATGTATACACATTACTTGGGGTTGTTAAAATCGGTATGTTCAAATGTAAAATGTCTAAAAGTAAAAAATAATGTGGAAAATACAGTTGAAATTTTAGAAGAGCAGAAGTAATTTTTCCCTTTGCCGTCTAATTTCTGATGGAGTTATATCAGAAAAGATTGAAAAGAGGAAAATAATATAATATACATTTGTTTTGACAAGTATACTTATTAATAAAAAGATTAAACTGGGAAAATAATGAATAATTAGCCTTAAATAATATCCTCAGCTAAATGTCAAAGAAAAATATAAAAGACCAGTTATCAACTGGTAACAAGAGCTATCAGGCAAGTAATAGCAGTAGATGAAAAACTGTAGAGATAGCACAATAAGTAGGCATTAACCTTGTACACAATAGTCCTAGACAGACCCGGGTTCGGATCTAGCATCTCATATGATACCCCAAGCCAGCCAGGAGCAATTTCTGAGTGAAAAGACACCAAAAAAAAAAAAAAAGCAGTGAATGATATATAGGAATAAGTCATTGCTATCTCTATACATACAGGTAACAACAACTAATAGTCTTACTTGACTGCATTTTTAGTCACTTTCTAAAAATTCATTTCCCACATCTGCTGAGAGGCTGGCTGGGATATAACTCTAAAAGCTCCAGCATACTTTGCTGCATGTTTCCAGATTCACAAACACCAAGCTCCAGGCATCAATTTTCATAACCCACTATTTCTCCTCTCTGTGTCTCTCTCTGTCTCTCTCTGTCTCTCTCTCTGTCTCTCTCTGTCTCTCTCTGTCTCTCTCTCTCTCTCTCTCTCTCTCTCTCTCTCTCTCTCTCTCTCTCTCCCCTTCTCTGACTTTCTCTCTCATCTCTCAGTTTAACAATGTAATTTGCATTATCACTACTGATAATAACATCTTGCATATCAATTTATTTCCTTCAGCTCCCAGTTCTTATCCAAAGTGATCATTTCCAGTTATCATTGCCACAATGATCCCTTCACTGCCTAACTGTACTCCCACACTGCAGCAAGCTTCCTCCTGGTACTCATCTCTATTGTCTTGGAATATTATTCCCATACTATATATTAATTCCACATATAATTATGATCTTTTTAAGTCTATCCCTCTTCCTCTGACTCATTTTTCTCAAATTCATGACTTTATTTTTCCTAACAGCTGCAGAGTATTCCATTGTGTTGATACCAGTTTCTTCATCCTCTACCAGTGGTCCTCAAACTTTTTAAACAGTTGGCCAGTTCACTATCCCTAGACTGTTGGAGGGTCGGACCATAATAAAAAAAAAAACTAGGAACAAATTCCTATGCACATTGAATATATCTTATTTTGAAGTGAAGAAACAAAACAGGAACAAATACAATATGTGGCCTGCAGGCCGTGGTTTGAGGACCACTGCTACTCTGATCTCAGACACCTGGGTTATTTCCATATTCTAGATATTGTAAATGGTGATGAAATAAATATAGGGTACAGAAGACATTTCTACATTGTGCAGGGCACCTAGAGTTTATTCCTAAGAGTGGTATACTGGATTATATAAAATTCAATTTTTCGTTCATGAGAAATATCACATTGTTTTCCAAAAGTGTTGGAGCAGTCAACACTCCCACCAGCAGTTAATGAGACTGCTTTTCTTCCAGCAAGTACTTGTTTCTGTTCTTGTTCATGTGTTCCAGTAACTTAGGCATGAGATGATATCTCATTGTTTTGATTTGCATCTCCCTAATGATAAATAATTATGTGGAGCATTTTTTCAAGTATATTTTGGCTATATGCATTTCTTCTTTGAAGAAATGCCTGTTCATCCCTTATACCATATTTGGATGAGGTTAGATGTTTTTTTCTTGTTAAATTCTAACAGTGCCTTATATATCTTAGATATTAATCCATTATCATCAGATTAGGCATTGGATAATTTCTCCCAATCCACGGAAAGCCTTTTTTTTTATCCTAGTCACTGTTTTATCTGAGGTGAAGAAACATTTTTTCTTTTATGGTTTTTGGTTTTTGGGCCACACTTGGCAGCACTCAGGGGTTACTCCTGGCTCTCTGGTAAGAAATCACTCTGGCAGCACGGGGGACCATATGGGATGCTGGGATTTGAACCACATTTGGTTCTGGATCAGCCACTTGCAAGGCAAACGCCCTACTGTTGTGCTGTCTCTCTCACCTTAGTTTAATGTAGTCCCACTTGTTTTATGCTTCCACTTACTTGGTCTGTGGTGTTTCATTATTTAAGATACCTTCACTGTCATGCAATGTTCTGTGTATTATTTTTATAGGAAGCTTTGAAAGCAATCTATTCCTGCAATTTCAAAAATTATCTGAGAAAATTGTTTTGCCCTAATAGTCTTTCAGCATATATATTTCTTTTAAATAGAAAAGGACTTTAATTCCAGTGAAAACTTCTACTTACATTTTTCTCCCTCTAACTCTCTAATCAAAAGTAAGTATATGTATCAATTTTCATTTGTTTTGCATTTTCTTTCAGGTGAACCTTTATAGTCACCTTATTTAAGCATTTAAAAAGATCAATTGTAAATTCTGTGTGTTAACAAGTTAACTTAGAGAGTGAATATTATCAATTGCTTCTTTTCTTAGTTCAGTGGTTTTCTACAAAGGATAATTTTGCCTCCTGGGATTTATTTGGTAATGTCTGAAGACACTGATTTTCACAATTTGAGCTAAGTTAAGAGTCATCTACTAGTGCCAAGTATCCTTTAAATCACAGGATAGACCTCATCAAAAAAGACTTATCCAGCATAAATAAGAAGTTCTGAGGTTGAAAAAACTTGACCATGACAAATGAATCCCTTAATATATATATTGATGATTACATTTCTTTTTGTGTGTGGTGATATCCTTTGTTTGTTAAGAACATGAATGAGACACATATTACTGACTAATGTATGAATATATATTTATTTTATTTAGTGCATTGAATACAAAGTTATATTCTCTGCAAAAGTCTTTTCAGAAAAGCAGAATTTTAATTTGAAATTCAATTAAATTAGTATTTATACATGTAGATGTATATGTTAATATACTCTTGGAGGTTCCTAAGATCCCTAAAAGAATGTTTCCTCCAGTACTGAGTGTAAAAACATTGATACCTACTCCTGTAAGCACCTTGATTTAGGTTATCAAAGGACAGGGCAAAAGATTAGTTCTTTGGAGTTGTGGGAAGGACTTATTCATGAAGTGGGATATAAGCATAGTGGAAAATATTATGAAAATCAAGAAAGCAGTTTTTGACGAATGTGGTATCTAAATTTTATGGTAAATTTGAGTTAATTTTCCTCATCTTAGCTCATTTAAAATGCTTCACATAAGAAGTGCGGATTAAAAAGATTTAGAGGATTTTTTTTTAAAAAAAGGTAAATTGTCATCTGGGTGTAGAAGATTATCTCCAAGCATATGGTTATACATGAAAATATGAATAAAAATGGAAGGAACTTGGACATGCACATAAAAGAGCTTTTGAATTTTAGATTGGTTGTTTTACATGTTGTACATTAATAAGTATTCATTTTGCATTTATTTGGAAGAACAAATTGAAAACACTTGCCTACTCAATAATATATGCATACTTGCAAACTTGTATCTCCTGGTACATCATGATATTATTCAGTCATTAATAATACACATTAATTTGTTTGACAATGATTTAATAAGGCTATATAGGCACATGATAAGAACTGTTCTCATATGTAGGAAATTTGCAAAGATACAGCTGATTTAATTAATTCCAAAAGTGTCTCCCTATGTCCCATGTTGCAAAGTAGGGAAAGAATCAGGATAAAAAAAATGTTCACTTTTTATGTTATTAAAGGCCAGTGGAATTCCATCAGTAGCTTTCTTAAAGGTCTACAGTTTTCACCCATAAAAACATATTTTAATTATTTTGGACACACTCTCTGCAATTACATGCTACTTGATGTATTATGCTTGACTATTCAAGCTAGAGATAGAGAGAAAACTATATTTAAAAATACAATAACAAAGCATTTGTTAGGTCCATAAGATGATATCTAGTTGGAGTATCTACGACATAATTATTGCACTAAGAAAAACATTAAAGCACTTTATTTATTTTGTATTTTTCTAAATTAAAATATGTTATCAATTCTTTGTTCTTACTTTTTTAAATTTAAGACTCAGGACTAAAATTATTGTATTTGCTTAAATGCCCTATGTTTAAAACTGACTCAGCTTTTAAACACAGATATGTTAATAATTCAAGATTTTAGCATGCAATTATGTCAATTGGTATATGAATAATAACCAGAATATTTTATATCATATTATATAATATGTTTGTATTTGTGAGCCACATTCAGTGAGGTTCAGGTGTAAACCCTGATTCTACTCTCAAGAATCACCCTGCTGTTTCAAGGGACTGTAGAGCATGGTGGGGGTTTGAACCTGAGTTTGCAGCTTTCAAGGATGCTATACTTTCTTTCCTGGCACTAACCTAAATCTTCTAAACACATTTTAAAAATCATCTTTTAAAAAAGCTAGCATTGAACTTCCCTGCTTGTTTGGCTGAGTTGTTTTTCAGAAATGAAACTATGCTGATGTGAACATTGTTAAGAAAGTTTCTAAATAAGCTATGTACTCAACTTATAAAGTTATCTATTTGTTTTTAACAAATTGGCTTTCACATTGTTATAAATTATTTACAAACTTTTTAATTCACAGAAAAATTATTGCTGAATATTATAACCGTTTATATAAATCTATAAGGGAACCTAGAAAGTCATTTATTATACAGAAATCTAAGATTTTTGAATATTCTAAAATACATTTACAAATAATATTGATATATTTCAACTAAAATACTTTTATGTGAAGCCAAATGGGTTCATTTTTAATCTACCTATTATCTATATTTATTATTAAAAACCTAACATAATAATAAAATTCGTCAATAATTAATTTACCTATAGATTTTAGGAATAAACAGAATCTGTCTACAGTGTGTATTAATATACACACTTCTAAAACATTAATGTTATAGTATGTACACATCAACGTTTCTGTGACCCGGTAAAAATTTTATACATCCATAGTGCAGTGTCATAATAAATCAATAGCTTTCTATATCTATGTCATCTGTATTTATGTCTATATCCTAAATATATGTATGTATATATATCTATATGCATATATATCTATATGTATATATCTATATAATATATATGTATATAGTATATACTAGTCTGCAAGGCTAAGTAAATGGTACAGATTCCAGAGTACTTCCATTTCATGTGACCAATCTGCATTTGATCCCACCTCCCCAATTATTCCCCTGAGTCCTAAGTACCTTAAACAGACACAAGAGTAGGCACTGAGTATTTCCAGGTGTGACTCCAAAGGAAAAAAATTGATCAAACTAATCTGTTTCCAACTGTATTCATTTAACATGATCCTCTTATAATAATAGAATATTTTAAGCTAACTTGTCTCAACTCCAAAGGTGATAGAAAATAACATAATAAATAAATCTTAGCGATTTAAAATAATTTACTTAGAACCAAATGATAGCTTGAGTCCTGTGAGTACTAGTCTTAAATGAGTAGCTCAATTGTAATTATGGACCACTTTAGCTCTAGATTTAAAGGCAATTTAAATGAAATTGATCATAATCACAAAGTAGATAAATAGGAAAAAGGCCTTGAACTTTTAATCTTAGTGTCTCTCCGTTAAACTAAGAAAAACTGTTAATAAAAGCTTTCTTATTCACATTAACAAAGTGTCAATTATTCCCTTTCATTTCTGTGGTGCTATCAAATTTTTCATTTTAATAAGATAGCTAAGTGATCTCTGGAGAATGTCCGTTTCCAGATATGTTTACTCTATATATAGATAAGACAATTTGAGTTTTAAACATTATAGTACATGAACTCAGTCAATTTTGGATGGTTTTATCTCTTATAAACATTTGCACAAATAGACACATCTTGTCCAATATGTGTGTGGAATATATTAGGAAATATGAGAAACATTATAAACTATTTATGATATTAATTTTGTTCTCATTTGTGTTTCTTTTATAATTAAGGAGGAATACATCTCCTAAATAACTATCTTCTCTTTCTACTCATTTTTTAAAAGATACATTATCTATCTGGAAAATCATTACTCTTTTTTTAATACTATCTTTTCATGATTATTGACACATAAGAAATATAATAAATAAATGAAGTATAAATGTATCAAAATAGTGGAACTGATATTCTTATTTTTAAATATGACATTATAATTTAGAACCATAGAAAAATAGTGTCTGTACAAGCACATTCATGATAATTAATATTTATTATCTTATATTTTATATACTTATTAAATACTTTGATTACAAATATGATTGTAGTTGGGTTTCAGTCATGTAAAGAACACTTCCCTTCACCAGTGCAACAATTCCCATTACCAATGTTTTAAATATTCCTCCTCCCCACACCCACCCCCACCTGTACTTGAGACAGGTTTTCTACTTCCCTCATTCATTCGTATTGTTATGATAGTTCTCAATGTAGTTATTGCTCTAACTGCACTCATCTTAGTGGTGAGCTTCATGTCGTGAACTGGACTTTCCATCCCTCCTCTTTTTTGTCTCTGAAAATTATTGCAAAAATGTCTTTTATTTTTCTTAAAACCCATAGATGAGTGAAAATATTCTGTGTCTATCTCTCTCTCTTAATTATTTCACTCAGCATAATAGATTCCATATGCATCCATGTATAGGAAAATTTCATGACATCATCTCTCCTGACGGCTGCATAATATTCCATTGTGTATATGTACCACAGTTTCTTTAGCCTTCATCTGTTGAAGGGCATCTTGGTTGTTTTCAGAGTTTGGCTATTGTAAATAGAGCTATAATGAATATAGGTGTGAGGAAGGGATTTTTGTATTGTATTTTTGTGTTTCTAGGATATATTCTTAGGAGTGGTATAGCTGGATCGAATGGGAGCTCAATTTCCAGTTCTTGGATGAATCTCCATATCGCTTTTCTTAAAGGTTGGACTAAATGGCATTCCCACCAGCAGTGGATAAGATTTCCTTTGTCTCCACATCTCCGCCATCACTGCTTGTTCTCATTCTTTGTGATGTGTGCCAATCTCTGTGGTGTGTAATGGTACCTCATAGTTCTTTTGATTTGCTTCTCCCTGATGATTAGTGATATGGAGAATTTTTTCATGTGCCTTTTGGACATTTGTATTTCTTTGACAAAGTGTCTGTTCACTTCTTCTCCCTATTTTTTAATGGGATTAGATTTTTTTTCTTGTTAAGTTCTGTCAGTGCCTTGTATAATTTGGATATTAGCCCCTTATCTGATGGGTATTGGGTGAATAGTTTCTCCCACTCATTAGGTGGATCTTGTATTCTGGGAATTATTTACTTTAAGGTGCAGAAGCTCTCAGCTTATCAATCTATCTTATTTTGTAACTGTATATATACTGCAGTGGGTAGGGCATTTACATTGCACATAGTTAGTGAAGGTTCAATTGTTCACCTGGAACAATAAAAACCCTCGAATAGCTAAAGCACTCCTAGGGAAAAGTAAATGGGAGGCATTACTTTCCCCAAATCTAAACTGTACTACAAAGCAATAGTTATCCAAACAGCATGGTATTGGAATAAAGACAGACCCTCAGATAAGTAGAATAGGCTTGAGTTCTCAGACAATGTTCCCCCGACATGCAATCACCTAATATTTGACAAGCAAGCAATCCTAAGTGGAGCAGAGAAAACCTCTTCAACAAGTGGTGCTGGCATAACTGGTTAGCCACTTGAAAAAAAGCGAACATAGACCCCCAGTTAATATCATGTACGAAGGTAAAATCCAAATGGATTAAAGACCTTGATATTAGACCTGACACCATAAGGTATATAGAACAACACGTCGGTAAAACACTCCATGACATTGAGACTAAAGGCATTTTCAAGGAAACTGCACTTTCCAAACAAGTGGAAGCAGAGATCAACAGATGAGAATACATTAAGCTGAGAAGCTTCTGCACCTCAAAAGAAATAGTATCCAGAATACAAAGCCACCCACCATGTGGGAGAAACTATTCATCCAATACCCATCAGATAAGGGGCTAATATCCAAAATATACAGGGCACTGACAGAACTTTACAAGAAAAAAACTTAATCCCATCAAAAAATGGGGAGAAGAAATGAACAGACTTTTGATAAATTAAGAAATAAAAATGGCCAAAAGGCACATGAAAAAATGCTCCTCATCAATAATCATTAGGGAGATGCAAATCAAAACAACAATGAGATACCATCTCACACCACAGAGATTGGCATACATCACAAAGAATGAAAACAATCAGTGCTGGCAGGGATGTGGAGAGAAAGGAACTCTTATCCACTGCTGGTGGGAATGCCGTCTAGTCCAACCAATATGGAAAGCAATATGGAGATTCCTTCAAAATCTGGAAATTGAGCTCCCATTCAACCCAGCTATTCCACTCTTAGGGATATACCCTAAGAACACAAGAATATAACACAAAAACCCCTTCCTCATACCTATCTTCATTGTAGCACTATTCACAATAGCCAGGCTCTGGAAACAACCAAGATGCCTTTCAACAGACAAATGACTAAAGAAACTGTGGTACATATACACAATGTAATATTATGCAGCCATCAGGAGAGATGAAGTCATGAAATTTTCCTATACATAGATGTACATGGAATCTATCATGCTGAGTGAAATAAGTCAGAGGGAGAGAGAGAGAGAGATGCAGAGTAGACTCACTCATCTATGGGTTTTAAGAAAAATAAAAGTCATTTTTGCAACAATCCTTATAGACAATAAGAGGAGGTCTGGAACTTCCAGCTCACTTTATGAAGCTCAGCACAAAGAGTGGTGAGTGCAGTTATAGTAATAACTATACAGAGAACTACCATAATCATGTGAATGAATGAAGGAACTGGAAAGCCTTTCTGAAGTACAGGTGGGGTGGGGTGGGATAGAGGGATTTGGGACATTGGTGAGGGAATGTTGCACTGGTGAAGGGGGGTGTTCTTTACATGACTGAAACCTAATCACAATCATATTTGTAATCAAGATGTTTAAAGAAAAAATATAAAGAAAGAACTTGGCCAAGTATATCTGGTTATAGTGAGTAAATCTGGGTAAGCCCCTTGCAATGAAAGGACCTAATGAACTGTAATATTTCCCTAGCCACATTAAAAGCTTTTAATCTTCAAGTGTTTTGTGACTTTAGCTATCTCTGTTATTGAATTTATACTGAGTATTGAGAAGACTTATTTTTGATTTATGTTAAATTAAATTTGTTAATTTGTATTATGGAAGATAAATTGCCCTATATTGTCAACTATACATTTTGAACTTTATTTTGTTCTTGTGAAAGACTTTTGTCAATAATTGTCAATTATAGTTTGTTGATAGATTATGTTATTAAATTCAAGCATATCGTTTTTTGATTTTATGACTGCTGTATCTGTCCTGTTTGTACAAGTATGTTGAAATTTCTAATCATGATAATAAATTCTTCCATTGTTTTAAGTTTTAAAAGTTTTAGCATTCTGTATTTAAAATTATGTTGTCAAGAATATAATATATGCAAATTATTAAATTTTTTAAAGAAATGTATTTATTTATATCACCATGCAATGCCTTTTAACATTAATGGCTCTTCATTTTATCATGTCTTATATAAAAATCATATAGTTTACATGCATTTTAATTATTTTATATGTCATATGTACCAATTCATAAATTTAAACTATATTTGTATTTTAATATTATATTTGTTGTCTGAGTTGTTCCTATCATCCTTTGCTCTTTTCATTTCATTCTTTATATTTATTTATATTTTTTATTTTGATTTTGGGAAATGCTTAGTGGCATTCAGGGTTACTGTGACTGTGTGCTCAGAAATTATTCCTAACAGGATTGGGGATCATATAGAATGCCAGGTATCAAATCCAGGACAGATGCAGACCAAGCAAATATTCTACATTGTTCTATCATTCATGCTCCATCACATCATTGTTTTAATTCAGGTTGTCTTTTATTTTAATAGTTTCTCATTCATTGAATAACATGTATACTTTTTTTAGTTATGACTGGATCAATTTTATACTCTTGTCTTGGACCTATAAATGTGAATCAATTATATTCATGGATTTACTGGTTTCACAGATAGGCAGCAGAAATAGAATCATTTGTCTTCTAAAACTCTCTAAGCAAATTTCTATTATATGTCTTCTTCTGCATATATGTATCTGTCTATCACTGATATATTTAAGGTATTTTTTATTCTGTTTCTTTAGAGAATTCATACTAGTATATCCAAATATTTTTTAAAAAACAAGACAATTGTTTCTTTCTGTATCCTATCTCATTTCTGACATGCATGTTACTTATATGTAAACATATTTACTAAACTTATATTATTTCATAAATTTAGTGCATAGTATGTATAGAAATTATAATACACATAATAATATGTATTAATAATAATAACAACACATAATATGCTAAATATCTATAGTTATTATTTTTTTTGTTGTTGTAGTTTTTTGTTTTTGGGCCACACCCGGCAGTACTCAGGGGTTACTCCTGGCTGTCTGCTCAGAAATAGCTCCTGGCAGGCACGGGGGACCATATGGGACACCGGGATTCGAACCAACCACCTTTGGTCCTGGAACTGCTGCTTGCGAGGCAAACACCGCTGTGCTATGTCTCCGGGCCCTATAGTTATTATTTTAAACTTTTTTCTCAAAATGTAAAATATATTTGGAAAGCTTATTTTATATATGTGTGTCATCCTTATTTTATGTAGAATTATATTTCTGAACACTATGATTTTCCTATTCTCTAAGAAATGCATTTCATCTTGTATGAAATGAGACAATCCTACCAGATGTCTCTTTCTGTACAAATAGTTGTTTTAACTACTTTACTCTTTACATTGATTAATTTCTTTATCATCTGTATTTTAATAAACTATACCTAAGTCTAGATTTTAAATAGTTTTACTTCTTGGGGATCTGGGTATTTTTACTCTACAGATTGGTATTTGACATGAATTTGTGAAAATCTCTAATATTTTTTAATGTTTTCTGTTTCTGTCTTATTTTTCTTACATTTCATTCTATATGTGATGCACACTTTTGCTTTCATACTACAGAATTATTTTTTCATTCTAAAATCCTCACCTTACATTTTTTCTGTCATGAATTATGGGACTTCACTCTTTCTGCTTACATTAATATTCTATTCTAGTTTTCTCTTTGCTTTAAAATACTTAAAATGCACCCCAAATATCATATAGAAGGTAAAGTACATGTTCTGCACATGGCTGATCTTTGTTCAACCATTGACATCCCACTTGATTCCCTAAGCCTGCCATGTATGATAACTGAACACAGAGACAATTAGGAACCCTGAGCACTGATTGACATGCCCTCTCATTAAACAAAAATTAAATTTTTTATATAAAGATATGCTTTTTACATTCTGTATACATAAAACAATAATACATCTATCTGGCTTTGATTTTTGCTGTGTAGTTTTAAGCCACATAAGTTACTTTTTTTTAATGCTTCATTTTTAAAATAACTATACATGTTAGTCTGGATTAAACGGAAAATATTACCCTACCTATTAAAAATAATAATTTCAAGCTTTATTGCTGTCATGGAGATAGAGCTCCTTGTAAAGTGGCTTAAAAATAAAATATGTCTCCATGCTATTTCAGCCCAAAGACTCAAAGGATTTTCTAAATACAGAATCATTATGAGGAATTCATAAATTCATGGTGTGCAAATTTTTAGGCCTAAACATTGGCTGTACCATCTACACTTCTAAGTTTTGCCTACATACCACTACACAAGATGTTGGTACCTGAATTCTTAACAAGGAGAGACACCATTTTGTAAAGGCCACTCTTTTAAAGGCCAGAAGAAAGAGTTATTTTTCCTTTAATATTAATGTAGGAATTGGGTTGAGTTCCAGGAGAGTAAATCAGTCAAATCATAGACCCCCAGATAACTGGATCACTAAGGCGATTTTAACTCTCAAATTTATTTATAAGAAGTCTCCATTATTTCAACATTTATAATTCCATTTTCTCTCTCTTGGGAGATTGCTGTTCTCATTCTTCTACTTTCATAAATAAAATTTTTATAAGTTATTTGTTGGTGTTTCCAACTGTGTAGCCATTGCTTTAATGTGTACTCATATTTTTATATCTTAAAAATATTTTATGTTCTTTATATTTTATTTATTACAAGGTTGGAGATGTGGTTTCAACCATTTTTAAGTACCGTCTTGTGTATAGAGTCTAGAATATAAGACAGCATTTTATTTTATTATATTTTATATTTTGATTGTGGACATACCTGGTTTTCCTTACATTCCTGTCTCTGTGCTCAAATAACTCTTGGCAGTCTCAGGCTACTATGTGTAATATGGGGACTTACTCAGGGTCAGCTGTTTGCAAGGCACATGCTTTACAAACTATATTATTTATCTGATACTGAGATTGAACTTTAATATAATATTTCATTTACAAACTTGGGAGTAACCTATATATATAATTTGTCAGGTAATATGTTCTATGGTAAATGCTGTGGAGAAAATGATATCAGTGTAAGTTAAATGGAAATTTCTTCTAAAAAAACATTGTTTTATATAGAAAAATATCACTGTAAAGGTGATATTTAAATAAGAGGAAAATATTGGCATCAATGTGGACGAATCTACAAAAGTAAAGTCTGTCTTGTGTAGAATGTTCTTTGTGGTACAGAATAGCAGAATAAAAGCATTATATCAGTGTAAAATAAAGAGAGGAAAGAGATGGTAAAGAAAGATTTAAAAGTAATGACTAATGAAGTTCTTAATGGTCAGTATAAATCTGCATGAAATGAAAATGCACCAGAGATCTGGTGTCCTTATTCAAGTTTATAAATGGTAAATGTACCCATTGAGCTAAGACTGTAAAGAAAAAATGAGAAACTAGGCAAAATTTTAAATGGCTCATCTTTTAACTCATACATCTCTGTCTTATTTTCATGGCATTGGTGATTAAGTGGTAATTAGTGGTATTAGAAATGAATCTGAAGAATAAATGCTATTTAATTGTCTTGCATTTGCCATCTGAGAGGAATGAAAATATGTCATAAATCAAAGTTTTTGACACATCACAAAATATTTGTTATAAAATCAAGTCTGAATTGAACAAAATATTAAGAGTCTACTGATAAAAATCTGACAACAGATAACACATACAAATTTGCTTAAAATATAAAATCAATTGGCCATAAAATATATACAATTTAATTAAAAATAGAAGGGAGAAGCAAATTCTGGCTGAAGATTTTCAAGCCTTTTAGTAAAAGTTGATTTCTTAGAAGTTTAATACTATTTTTATGAGGAATTTACATGCATATATACCCACATGTCCTTAGAGAGAGAGAGAGAATAAAGATCAAAAGCTTGTCAAAAGCTAGTAATTAATTCTAGAGAACAAAAAAATATTCAAATCAGTTTTAAAAATAAAAGTGAAATGTGATATTATATAACAAACGTTTTCTAAAACATTGACTTAGCAGACCCAGACCAGATATCCCAAATTTCTATGGCTGACTTTTTCCTTTTTCTGAGACTGCAAAACTCTACTCTATACCAGAAGTGTACCTTATTTTAGAGAGAAAAATGAAAGCTCTGCTCTATTATACTCTGTGGCTATAACCACTGCAGAATTGTTTCACATTGTGTACTTCTGGGAAACATCCAATAAGCTTCTAAGTTTTACATTTGTTGCGATGACTTTGAATTTAAGCTAATTTAATTTTATCAGAAGAGGGACACTTGAAAGAGGTGGATGGACACATGTATTTAAGATTTGTCATTTCAAATGCTCTTTACTATAAGGTTAGAAGACTTATATTAGATGTGATTTAACAGTATTCAAATGAGACTTCTGAGAAAGAAATCCTTATTCTAAGAACAATCCACAGTTATCGGACCATAGTATTTTACAATTTAAGGACATACTTGTAAGGTGTTAAATACTGCTTATGCTTGGATTGGGCATTTTAAATCATTAAATGGTATTAGTTCAGAAATCATTGTCTAGTTTTAATGTAATCCCTTTAAGGATACCTAAGAATTTTTAAAATAGAGGAAAATCAACCCTGAAATTTATATAGAACAATAAACCTCCATGAATAGCTAAAGTAGTCCTTGAGAAAAAAAAATCTGTGGCATCACTTTCAAAATCTTCAAACTGTACTATAAAGCAAAGTCATTAAATGGCATAGTACTGTACTAAAGACAGAGCAGAGATACCAGGATTTCACCATTTCTCTTGCAACTGGTAACTGGGTTGTCTCTGAGCAGGGTAGCTGGCCAACAGGACCCCTGTACTGAACCCTAATGCAGGGAGCTGGATCTCTGGGGATGTGGAGGAAGGGAAGCCAACCCCTCCCTAATGCAAAATACCTAGGCTAGGCTAGTGACTGGCTCTGTAGATCTCAGATGTCAGGATTTTACTCCTCCTCTTGCAAATGGTAACCGGTTTGTCTCTGAGCAGAGGAGCTGGCTGACAGGACCCCTGCACTAAACCCTAGTGCAGGGAGATGGGACCCCCAACCCAAGCTAGGCCTTCATGGCAAAGCCAGGCAGCTGGGTCTCCAGGGATGAGAGAAAGAGAAGCCAACCCCTCCCTAATGCAAAAAAAAACAGGCTAGGCTGGTGACTGGCTTTGCAGAATTTAACTACCAGGATTTTACCTTTTCTCTTGCAACTGGTAACTGGCTTGATTCTGATAGGGGGAACTGGCCTACAGGACCCTTGTACTGAACCCTAATGGGGGGAGATGAGACCCCCCAAGCCAAGCCAGGCCTTCACGGCAAAGCCATGCAGCTGGATCTTCAGAGTTGGGGGGAAGAGAAACCAGATTCTTCCATGGCCATAAATGGGGCTGTGCGGGTGACCTCCTTGCATGAGAGTCCTTTCTCACTAGCCATCATTTCTAAAAACAACTGTACTTTAGTAACCATGATTCCACAATGTAAACCATTTTAGATTGTTCCTAAGGAAAGGAAATGGAATGCCCAAGACCCGCAGCATAATACTTGAATAGATATCTACTAAGTCTTCATAGATATTATCATCTTTTTAAAGTTTTGTTCATTATTTAAACTGTTCCGGCAGTTATCAGCTACTCCCATCTCTGTTCTGGGGGTGGAGATATTGCGCCTGGTGTTCTTAAACCACATGGTGCCAGATACCAAACCTGGGTTTTCTGCATGCAAAGCACGTACACCATCATTCGAGCTATCTTTGCAGCCCTAGAATGTTTCTTGAGAACTAAACTTACCAGACTGCATGGGTAAACTGGAATCTGGAAAGTAGTGAATGGATAAGATGGGACATAGAAACTGAGGTAGACAGATATGACACTTCGATGCTAAATGTGCTGCAGTAATATTACACACCTAAAGAACACCTAATACCAACAATCACAACCTAAACAAATATTAACATTATTGCAAACCATATTAAATCAGTAATAATATTCAAAAATATGCCTCTTTTTTCATTCTTTTCTTTCTTCAATGCCTAAGATTCAAATCTAGAATCTCACATATGCACAAGCAAGTGCTCTAAGCTCCACGAATAACCATAGAATGTGTTTATTAATTTGTTTCCAAAATTTTATTTGGGAAGTCAAAATTTTAATTTTTTAATATGAGACTTCATTTAATATATAATGATTTTACTAAAACATTAGTTTTTGAAGCAAAAGTTTATTTCCAAGGCTAATTTTGTTTAAAATTGTGTAGTATGGCACTGCTGCTGCGAGGCCAGCATCTCAATAGCTGCCAAGAGCAGTGGCACTTCATGGTGGTCCTCAGTGCTGTGACTGCTCTATCATACTTGCTTCTGTAGAGAAATAGGGAAAATAGACAGGCTTTGGTTACACCCGTGGGGCCCTTGACTTGCATCTTCTAGTTCCCTCTGAAAGGGAACTAGGCTGACCCCAGCAGCAAATGTACAGTTGAGCCACCTGACCTTGAGAACCTGTGTGGCTGTCCTGGTGTGGCCCTGCCAGCCTGCTGAAAATAGGTCTGGGCCACACCTCTCACTGCAGGGCTAGAGCTGAGACCCAAGGGCAACATAGATTGCTACTGAGCTCTGTGGGTTGGGGCTGAAGGAGTCAGTCCCAAGGGGCTCAGTGGGTTGGGACCTGTAGAGCAAAAAAGCCTGGGCAGCATAGTGCATTCCACAGGAAGCTTCACTGGGCTCAAGGGCACCAGAACAAGGAGAAGACAAAGTACTCTTGGGGGCATGTGGCAGTTTGGAAGCTGGGGAGAAGTGAACCAATGCATGGACTTTGGCTATCTGGGCTGGCCACCATGGGGATGGAGTAGGGATGAGCTGGGTTGCTTAACCACCCCCACCACCTCATAACTACCGTGTAGAGAAAGAAGACAGAGGCCAGTGTTCCAAGCACATTTCTGTGTGGTTATACATGATTGTGTTTCTATGCAGATTCTGGATGTGACTATGACTATATCAATGTGAATGTGTCTATATAGCTCTATGATCATTGTCTCAGTGTGACTGCTTATATGCTAGTATGGCTGTTTGCATATGCAAGGCTGTGTGTCTGTGTGTCTATGGAAATGATTATGTGGACAAACAACTTAGTTTCTCCCTGCTACCCACTCATCACACAGAAGCCGACCACACTGGTGTTGCTGTTGTTTACTATTGGTTCCTAGTGGAATAGGAAAGAGAACCGTGCTATAAAACTTGTGCCAGGATGGGCAGCACATAGCCATGGTACAGAGAGTTCACCAGCAAGAAGTTATGACATGGGGTTCCCGGGAGTCCCATGGGCAGTGGGGCAGGATGGACTGTGAGTTCTGTGATCTCTAAGATATGGGCTGTGGACTTTGGGCTCTGAGCTCCCAATTACTTTTGTCTAGGGTACAGGCAGAAATTACACAGAATCAAGCAGAAGCCTGGGCCAAACACTAACCCCAAATCATTTGAGATCCAAGCCCCCAATCCCAGAACCAAGCATAAAGATCCCTAAGTGTTAGTGACTACTCTCACTGGCCTGCTTGCATCTGAGGTTGGCCTCAGCCACCTCTAGGGCCCAGCGTGATCTCATGACCTGTGTTCTGTCAGGACTGGCCTCTGTGTGCAGATGGAGTTGCAGTGAGAAGGTGATGCTGGGCAGGAATACTCTTTTCAAGATGACCCAAAGGTCAGTGCTCAGGGAGCACTCAAAGGGAACTTGGGTCACCTTTGCCCTCTGCCCACTAGGAAAACCCCAAGAGAGGCTGATTTACCTGTTGATTTTGCAAAAATTTGCAAAATTTTCTCCAAATCAGAGGGTTTATATTGCTGTGATTTTAAATTATTTGGGCCTGTTAGAGGAAAGAAAAAGTGGTTAAGTCTGGTCCCGAAAGCATCATGATGGGCTGCATCTAATAGGGCCACTCATTGATGCCTTGGGCACATAGTGCTATATATATATATATATATATATATATATATATATATATATATATATACCACATATGTCACACATCATACCCCATCTATTACACTCTCCACTGTTCACATATTACAGCACATATACAACACACATTCAGCACACATGCCACACACATCACTCCTACTTCTTCCACGTACTATATATATTAATGCATATCATGGCACACACATACCACACCACATTCACACATCACACACATTCATAAATTTTACATGTCATATTGCATATTACACATCACAACTCCATATTCAACCATCCTCATGCATTCACACACATCACACCACACTCATACCACACATATACACCATGTATTCACCATATGTCATAGTCACGTCACATCCCCAACTTCACATCAGTACATTCACATGCAGCACACCCCACATTTAAGTCACACATCACACTATCTAGCACTGCTGAGACCACCGATGCTGTCAGATTTGCTGGAACCATGACTGCTGTCGGCCTTGCTGAGAGCACATGTCTATCATAAAACACATTAACATATCAGATACCACACATAAAACAGACACATATCACATGTTGCATCATACCCCACCTCACAGCACATGTGCTCCACACATCAACACAACCACATCTATCCACAGATGCCGTGTCACATGAAGTCACCTATATCACATGCCACACTTGGTCATGCACACTACATACCACACTTGTCCCAGCACACACAATTACACACAGGTCCGAGATAAGAGTGAGGCATGTGATGTGCAGAGAGGTGAAAAGGAAAAGGCAGGAGACCTGGAAACAATGTGTTTCCATCAGGAGAGGGTGCCCCTTGTCCCCTGCTCACTTGCTATTGCTGGGGGCAGAAGCAGATGGGCTCTGCCACACACCACTGGAATACTGCGCAGATGCTAAGCATTGCAGAGCAGGGAGTGGGGCTGCTCGGCAGGGTAGAAAGTGGACACAGCCTAGGTATGTGGTCATAGAAGAGCTAGCCAGGGATAGAGAATGGGTCCTGCCACTCGAAGCCAACAGTGAAGGGTCAGCAAGGGGAGCTCAGACCCCTCCAGCATGGCCAAGGCGAGGCACCACCACATTTACACCCGATCCACAAACCCTAACCTGGCTCCAGAGCCTGTCCCAGCACGAGTCAGGCTCTGACCCTGTCTCCCAAGGACCTAGAGGTTAAGGAGTGATCCAGCCCCTGGGCTTTACCTTCTTTGGAGTATTCATTTTCAGTCATCCCGTCTCTGTTGAGTCCACCAATGCTGCCAGAGTCTCTGGAATCAGGGTTGCTGCCGGCCTGGCCTGGAACACTGATGCTGCTGGGACCACTGATGTCACTTGACCCACTCAGACCACCCAGGCTACTGGATCCTCCAAGACCGCCAAGGCCACCAGTGCCACTAGAATCACCAGGACCACCACTACTGGGTCTGCTGAGAACACCGGTGCCACTGGATCCTCCAAGACTGCCAAGGCTGCTGGGTTTGCCGAGACCACCCTTGTTACCGGCCCCTCTGAGAATACTAATGGTAGTGGAAAGGCTGACACTGCCGCTGGAGCTGCTGACACCAACACCAAAACCAATATTGGTGGTCCTGATGACATGACCTTCACGCATCCTGCTACTGATGTCACTTGTATCGCCACTACTGCCTCTGTCACTGCCCTGGACCTTGTTTTTGTTGTTACCACATCCTTCAGTGCCTTTTCTACTACCCTCGTTGATGCTGCCTCCTATACTGCCACCGCTACTAAGGAAGCCACCATCACCACTACTGCCACTAATGCCACTCCCTTCATTGGCACTGTCTCGGATGCCGCCACCATAGCTGCTGCTCTCTTGGATGCTGCCACCGTCGTTAGTGCCGTCTCGCATGTTATTAGAGCTGCCAGCTCTGCCAATTTCCAATATGGCTCTTGCTGTGGAAGGACAGGGAAGAGTGGCAGGCTTTGATTACACACATGGGGCCCTTGATTTGCATCTTATACTTCCCTCTAAATAGACACCTGGCCATTTGGGACAGCGAATCATCTACTGTCCTGGTGTGAACCTGCCAGCCCAACTGGCAATGGGCCTGTGCCATACCTCTAGGTCTCTCACCTCAGGGCTGCAACTGGGACCCAAGGACAGAAATAGGTGCTACTGATGCTTTAGGATGCAGCTGAAGGGATCCTAAGGTGCTTGTGTAGGGTGGGAGGGGTAGAGCAAGAAGGCCTTGACAGTGGAGTGCCTGCCATTTTGCTGCAAGAGCACCAAGAAAGGTAAGGGCTGGAGGAGCTCCCATGGGCGCTCCAGGGAGAAGGACAGACACAAGTACATCTGGGGGGACATGTCAATTTGGAAACTGAGAAGTGATTCAACGCATGGACTGTGGCTGTCTGGGCTGCTTAGCTGTTTTGGGGGTCCAGCAGTGATGGGCTGGGTGCATAACTGTCTCCCTCATGCCCAGTTTCTGTGAAGAGGTAAAGGGGAGGCCAGGAATCCAGAACTCACGTGTGTGGTTGTGTGTGATGTGTATCTATGCACAGTCCATGTGTGACTGGATGTATGTATAACCAGTATGTATGTACACATCTGTGTCTTTATGATTTCATGTCTGAGTATGACTGTCTATGTACATGTGTCTGCGTGTCTCTGCATGTGTTTGTGTGCACATGCATCTGTGTGTCACCCTGCTACCCACTCAACACATAGGGACTGACCTCACTATTGGGTTGCTGTTACTCAGTTTGTGGTTCAAGATGAAATAGGGAAGGCAGTTGGGGTGAAGACCTTGTGCAAAGACCAGAGGTGCCCATGAAGGACATGGCATGGCCATGGGGCACAAAGCTCATCAGCAAGGTATGCCATGCGTAGCCCATGAGTTCTATGGGCTGTGAGATGTGGACCATGCTCAGAGTGGGAGACTGTGGGACTGAGAAGGAAAAGCTTAGGTGACACTTTCTGAGAGCAAGAGTAGTCCCCCAGGAACTAGAACTGGAAATTGCTGTACAGTGAGAACCTCCCTGTAAGTCCTTCCTAAGTGCTCTGGATGGAAGGATGTGACCATGACCTCAAGTCTTCCTTCTGAGTACAGAACTAGGGAGCAAGTCTTACCTGTCACAGTCTTAAAGGGCTGAAAACGACAACATCCACTGTAAAATAATATTACCAGCAGCACCACGTTTGTGGACCCCACAGCCATTTTTGACTGTGGTGTGTCTCTAGGCTTCCTCCCCTTAACACTGGAGACTGGACAATCTCTGCTTTATGAGGTCATCCAAGTGGTTCCTGTATGCAAATAAGGGCGGGGCGTGATTGTGAGCCAATCAGATTGAACATGATATTCCATGAGGTTCTGTGCCTTGATTATCTGATCTTTTCCTATTTCTTCTGGAAGAGCCCCTTCCCCCAGTGAACCCCAATCTAGCATCCCCCACTCTGTAGATGACTCCATTCAGTTGTCCGCAATCTCCCCAGGGGACTCCACTAGGTCCTGAGGTTAGTTTGGAAAACAGCACCTGACCCCAAGTAGGAGCCCTGAGCTGGCTCCAGTGCCACGTCCCAGATTGAAGTGAATGAGGAGAGATGAGGAATGAGGAAAGATCCAAGGAGTATTCAGGTTTTATAATAAATAATGAAGGATGATTAGGAATGATAAAGATAGTGAGGAACATTGAAGAACAATGAATGATGAATATTATTGAGGAATGCCTTCGGGGGTATGAAGCTTTGTATCATTTCTTCAAGTCTGAATGATAATCTCTTTGGATAGAATAATTCTGGTGAATTTTTGTTCAATTCATGAATTAAAACAATATTTTTGTCTCTTCCATAAAAAATATTGACCCTTCCTCATGTAAGAGAGTATACCTCTATCTTGACAACTTTCAAACAAGGGCGTAATTTTTTTTTATTTTTTGTATTAAATAATTCCAATTGGTCACTAAATATTCAAAGTTAAGGCCAGCCACAATACAAGGGAGTTAATAAATAAGTGCTAGTGGAACCTATACAACTTATATTTGTGTTTATTATAGTAATTAGAAAACAAATATTTAAATTACATACAGATCATTGCAATATGAGGCACAGAGTTTTAGGAACTAACAATAATACATAAGGAAAATATTTAAGAACATTTTAATGGGGCCGGAGAGATAGCACTGTGGTAGGACGTTTGTCTTGCACACAGGATGAATGGTGGTTTAAATCCCAGCATCTCATATATTGTCCTCTGAGCCTGCCAGGAGCAATTTCTGAGCACAGAGCCAGGAGTAACCCCTGAGCACTGTTGGGTGTGACCTAAAAAAAAAACAAAACAAAAAAAAAGAAGAAGAAGAGGAGGAGGAGGAGGGAGGAGGAGAGGGAGGGAGGAGGAGGGCTGAGATAGGAGGAGGGTGGAGGGAGGAGGAGGGAGGAGGAGGAGGGGGGAGGAGGAGAAGGAGGAGGAGGGAGGAGGAGGGGGGAGGAGGAGGGAGGAGGAGGGAAGAGGAGGGGGGAGGAGGAGGGAAGAGGAGGGGGGAGGAGGAGGGAGGAGGAGGAGGGACGAGGAAGAGGGAAGAAGAAGAAAAAAGAAGAAGAAAAAGGAGGAGGAGGAGGAGGAAGAAGAAGAAGGAAGAAGAAGAAGAAGAAGAAGAAGAAGAAGAAGAAGAAGAAAAAGAAGAAGAAAAAGAAGAAGAAGAAGAAGAAGAAGAGAAGAAGAAGAAGAAGAAGAAGAAGAAGAAGAAAAAGAAGAAGAAGAAGAAGAAGAAGAGAAGAAGAAGAAGAAGAAGAAGAAGAAGAAGAAGAAAAAGAAGAAGAAGAAGAAGAAGAAGAAGAAGAAGAAGAAGAAGAAGAAGAGAAGAAGAAGAAGAAGAAGAAGAAGAAGAAGAAGAAGAAGAAGAAGAAGAAGAAGAAGAAGAAGAAGAAGAAGAAGAAGAAGAAGAAGAAGAAGAAGAAGAAGATTTTAAATCTAACCAAAGACAAGGAAGCAAATGAGTGGAAAAAGTCCTG